>NC_056748.1:761585073-761767573 GCF_019279795.1 Protopterus annectens | reverse complement strand
TATGTGCTTAGTCTGAGCATATATCTGTATAAATATCTACAAATAAAAGTCAATGCATTGTTCATTATGTCAATAAATACAAGTTCAGAGTTATTGGAGTTGTAGTGCAACTTCTGAGCTGTACTGTGTGTCATAATGTTAGTATGTTACAAAATGAGAAACAAACACTGAGCATGTCTTTAAATTGTATCATTCTTGTCACAAAATTAATCTGTTGCAGGACAATAAATGAATCCCTTACAAAGTATCAGTGCAGATTAAGAGCGTACCCTTATATAACAATGAATGAATATATCTGACTACATTATTTTATAAGCTTGTGTTACAATTAAAAAACATTGCAGCTTTAAACTATGAATTTCAGTAAACTGTGACTAGTTGCATAAAGTATCAGGAACATTAGGGGAGAATGCTTTCATGTTAGGTGCATACTATCTGTCCTGGCACTGTGTCATTTTAATAAACAAGCAAAATATTCTAAACAATGAGATAGTGGAAAACCTCTATGAAATGACACACATTATGTAAAACATTTTCTAAACCGCTTCAGTGAGGAACTGCTGAATGGTACTTCACTGACTTTAAGCAAGTGAATTAAAACAGTAATAGTAATAATACTAATACCTCATAAATAGTTTACATAATGCAATGTAGTAAATAGTTCTTAAAAGCTAGGTAAGTCTTTACTCCCTGGTCCCATGCTGCACTCCACCCCAAATAAAACAAGTATGTTGTCGCAGTTAAAACAAATATATCTCATGGAAAATCCAAAGTTAGAATGAAGAAAAGCAAGGACAATCCTGACAGAGAAAGTCCATTCAGTAAAACTAGCATTTCATGAAATACTCTAAGTGAAATGTAACACACTAGTGATTTAATATTACTCTGTTGTCATTAAGTACAGTCTGGTCAGCAGCTGAACAACAGAGTGTTAATTATTCAGTGAATTAATTTTATCAACTGCGCCCCAAATGATTCTTTTCTGGAGGTGTTAATCACAGACAGACAGAAACTGGCTTGAAAGGAAGGCCTAACTGAAGAGTAATCTTTTCCTTCAGTGTCACTGACAGGCATGTAAAAACTGAATTAACCGAAACGAACAAGGACAGAACAAGCTAATATGGTGCTTGCCAATTTACATTCATTACTGGAACAGGAAAGTAATAATAAAATTGACCCTGCTCTCTCTCTGCTATCACTGTTACCCCCTTGGGGGCTTAGGCCGCAGTGTGGATGTTGTTATCATTAAAGAAAAAGTCCACCCTTTGCTGCTGTTATCCTTATCCCAAAGTTTTTTCCTCTTTATAACACCATCTTCATATTATTTACTGCAGAGAAATCCTTTCTAATGTTGACCTGATTTTCTTTCACTACCAGAGATCATGAGGATCTCTTTAGTATTATTTATTTTTGCCTGTTCATATCTGACAATGTTCAGAGAGGAATTTGTTTTTGTCTGTGTGGCATAGGCTAGACATAGCATTTGATGTAATTCTTAATTTTAGTCAATACCCAATATTCAAAAATATTTTGAGACTGTATCTTACTTATATCAAATAAGTTCACATTTTAACGACTTAAGTGAAAATAGTTTACAAGGGAGTTAGTTTTCAGAAAAATGTTTGTGAAGAACTTGGATAAGTTAGCTCTATTACATTATGACAAACTGAAAAAATATTCCCATTTTGGGAACTGAAATGTTGCTTTTTATCCATTCAACTACAGATAATTTAAGGACAGTTTGAATAATAAAAAAAAAAGAGCAAAATAAATACTGCAAGCCTTACCATTTTTCTGATTTGACAACTGTCAATCACAGATTAATAGTGCAGCTGCTACACTGGACTGACAAGTTTGCTACCTCAGAATTAGCATGATGCAAGGCCTGGCAATTGTTTAAGGTCTGTGGTTTGACTACTTAACAAAACCTTGCTATTTGAGCAAGTTTGTTTTCACAAATTTCTAATTGTATAAAGCAGCCCCCATTAAGCATAATTCAGGGTCGTGCACTGAAAAAGTAAAAACGAAAAGAAAAAAGCAGGAAAAAAAAACATTTTTTACAGATTAACCAGTTACTAAGTTGCTATGACTCACAGCATTGTAAACACATCCAAACACAGAAAGACACTTAAGTCTACAGTAAATTATATAAAGAATATACAAACTGCATTATGGGTAAAACACAACTCTGTGAAAAACAAAATATAGCAGGTCCCATGGCAACCATATTGGTAAAGGAAATTAAAATATAATACAAAATTACATTATTTGATTTCCGGGATGGAGTTTTCCTTTACTTGGTTTGTGGTATTTTGCAGCATTTTGTTTCTCCTAGAGAAAAAAAGCTAAACACTAGTTGTATTATGCCTAAAGACAAAGTTTGTATTGTAACTACTTTTACCCCGATAGATAGAAATTAGACTGCTGTTTCTGTAGCCATTACCGTATATATATATTGAAATCTTCTTCTTCTTTCGGCTTTTTCCTCGTTAGGGGTCGCCACAGCGGATCATCTGTCCGCTCATGATTGGCAGTTGAATTTTACAGTGTCAAGTTGCCAGCCCGGCGCCCAACCTTCCACAGAAGGCACACACACACAAATGCATTCACACCTAGGGCCAATTTAGAGTATCCAATCCACCTGCAGCATGTCTTTGGGATGTGGGAGGAAACCGGAGCACCCAGAGGAAACCCATGCGACCACAGGCAGGACATGCAGACTCGGCACAGAAGGCACCCCTGGGAGAAAATGGCCCTGCTGCCCTCATGACTGAAGACACAGTAACATACATACTATATTTAAGATGCTGTTTTATCGCTGCTAGTGATACTGCTGATGAAGTCTGCTTAATAAGAAATGCACAGTGAAATTAGCTGCATACTAAATTAACAGGTTCTGCATTCAAATAACATGAGTGAATATGAACAAATATCATTGAAGACATGAATATGTACATACATTAGACAAAACCCAAGTGCTGCTATTTCTACTTATAAAAAAGAGTTATATTAATGATAAATGGGGTGCTAATCTATTTACTGAAAATTGATTAAAACAAATGAAATGGTGAAAAAAGGAATCTGTATCTTTATGAATGCCACTTGATTTTTTCCTTTGGGAAACAGATTTATTCATGCATTCAATTCTTTCATTCCCTGATACGCACTTCATCTTTATTCAGGGTCATGGACAAGGCAAAGTCTAAACCTTTAAGCAACAGGCATAAGACAGATAACTTGTTCTGGTATGTATACCAGCCCATCTGAGGATGTTAACACAAATACCTATGGACAATTTGGATAACTGCCAGTTCACCTCTTGGAATGTTTTAGGATGAGCTTTATTTTACTCACTTTAAACCAGTTTGCAATAATATCATGTTAAAAACATATTAATATAGAATATAGGAATGAGTTATTCTAAATTCCTCTTTGATCTAATCATGTATCTGCTCTTTTTCACATATCAAATGTCTGACATTATTCAGGCAAAGTTATCAGAACCCTCAAATCAAACTTAAATCTCAGCAGTAATGAACTGGTCTCATTTTTCTCTCTTTTTTTTTTCTTTCTTTGTGTATGGTGTGTTTATATATCTGTGGTAGTGGGATCGGTGGTAGAAATCCATAGCTGGCTGTGTTCAACAATGTGCACAAGTCTTTTAGCCATGCAGCTCAATATTTATCATGTCGATCTTGACTAGAAACAACTTTAAGGGTATATCCTGGTGTAAGCAAGACTTGCAAGTGACATTTGTGACTTAGGATAAGAATTTTATGTGTTAATAATTAAAAACCTTACTAGAACAACAATCTTGGTAGATATATTAACAGTGTGCAAAGTGTTGTGTTTCAGGTTATAAATTTTCACTGCATATAGTTGAATGTTTACCACCTGAACAATAGCAATTTGAATGCATGTCACTGAAGTTTAATGACACTGAATACAGAAATGCCAAAATATTTTGAAGATCCAAAATTAAAGTGAGACATATTTAAAAGATGTATTGGCAAGAAGAAAAATTTATTTATTTTTTTTGTAGGTAAGTTTTTGCAACCCCTACATATGGACTTAGCTCCCTGTATGCTTTTCATTATAAGTATTTCAGTTTCATGGTCACACAATGTCAAAGAGAGGCACTTAGTTCTTATTCACCTTTTCTTTGACCCCTGCCATTTGTTGATCATTAACCCCCTCCTGATCCATTGGCCAATTTGTTTCTATTAGGGGGTAAAAATTGACTAGGAGGAGACATCAGACAGTCTTTGCAGGCAGTTTGATTTTTCTTATGCTGCCATATCTCCTGTTTGTCAGCAAAGTGATGAGAAGGGGACATGCAATGGGTTACAGGGATGGGTGATCCATCACTTCTGCAAAGGATGTTTGCTCTCAGGCAACCCCACCCCTCATCTTGAAGCATCAGTGAGAGTTTCCCCTTCATTTTACTCACTCTCTCTGCTTGGATCCTTCAGTGCATGGTCTGCTAACTAAATTTACATAGCCAGGGAACTCACTTGTTATTCAGTTATGTTCCTTATACTGCAATAAAAATAATCTGATGTAGCCTATATCTCCAAAGTGGAGTTGTCGTTTAATTACAGGTGTATGTGTGTGTGGGAGGATGGTACAGGTATGATTCTGCAAACATGCGCAAGTATTTTACTCCTTAAAAGTAAGTGTTTGTTTTCATTTGTATGAGTAATTCTAGAATTTTTTTATTTAAAATTTGTTAACCCAGGGTAGTGGAGGGATCCAAGGGAGATATATTTCAGTAACAGAACATTATTTAAATAATAAAGAAAATAGTGCAGATATAGAACAAAATACATGTAGGCTGGCATACACAGAGTAATAAAAAAAGCTAAATGAGAGATATCTAAGACCTCTGTCTATATCTTACTACAAAAATACTGACCCATATCATACTCACAGATGGGTCTGCCCAAGCAAGACAGCATCACAATTTCTCATCACGAAGGACAGAGTTATATACAATGTTTACCACACCCCACCTCCAATAATCACAATGGTCATTATGTGACATCACTTTCCTGACACTAGAGAAAACAGTTGGTCAACCCAGGTCTTCTTTTAATCATGGAAATCTCCCTCTCTCTTCAGTAACAAAAGCTTAATTGTATCAGTCTTGAAATGACAAGAATCACCAGTACATATCCATATAGCCATTTCCTTTCCACTGAATCTGCATGGTGTCTCAGTGATATGCAAGGAATTAAGTCCATTAAATATTACAGCAATTACATCTGAAAAGAAAGACAGGTCATTGTCTTTTATGTTTGGTTAAAGTCACAAGAGAAAACATTATCTGGATATCCAACATACTTTAAAAATTTTATTCAAAAAGAAAAATATGTTGTATTCCTAAACAATAAAAATAGACTAGCTTTAGATGATCAAGACAGAACAGAAAAGAAAAATACATTGCATCTTTCACTACTTTCTTTTGCCTGGCATTACCTCTGGCATCACACTGACAACCAGCAGTTTGTCACCATCTGCTTTTTAACTGCACCTTTGGCCATCAGCATATTCCTGTTTTGTAAAAAAAAAAAAAAAAAAAAGTCACAAACTGCTGGGGTGTCAGGACAATAAGTAAGCACAAAACACAATACTCTCAAGTTCATTTTACAATACTTTTGGACCACTGAGTGCACCTCCTTTCAAAGCCGAAGTTGAATCCACTGAGAACCTCCCCTTTATAATTTCTTGTTCACATTTTACCACAAAAGTTAAAGGATAACCTCTTTATAATAATCTTTATTTTAGCTGTGACATCTCCTGACTATATGAACCTTACCAATATTCTTCTTAATTTACAATCAGTACTTACCTTTTGTACTCTAAATATGTGCTTCTGCCAAATTTTTTCCTATAATGAGTTGAGGCAAATGTGTGTTTGTCTATGTCTTTAGAAATAGTGAGGTCAAAAAAATATATCTATTAACACCCTGATTAAAATTCATTGGGGGGAAAAAAGATGCAGGATTTAAGAATCATAAAAAAAAAAAAAAAAAAAAAAAAAAGATCATGACAATCTGTAGTCCACACACACACAAAACCATTGTCAATAAGATGGAAATGTGACTTGAGATTATTCAATAATGGTTGATTAAAATCATATACCATCGCAATATTGTCACAGCTTGTGGGCATAGTGATCCACATAATTATGCAATTGATCTCTTTGAAATGCCTCCCTTTAAATACAAAGAAACTGTCAGGTAAAGTTGTAATAAGACAATCATATAAAACGTGCTCAACCTATCAAAATCATTGTACTAATACTAAAATTGTGCTAGGTAATATTTGCCAGTATCCAAAATGTTATCTCCTTGAAAATATACCACTTTAACTTAAATCTCAAATCTGCAGAATCTAATATGAATGACTTCATGTTTCTTATAATATTTTAACTCATATTCCATTAAAATTGCAAATGTTTCTCTCTTTGAACTACATGCTATAACTATACGCCTAAAAAGGGGGATAAGTAGTAAATGTATGTTTTATTTGGAATCCTGAAGAGAAGAACAATATGGGGAAAGAAAACATTTCACCATGTTCCTCGGAAATTATATAATTGCCCATTAAATACTATACAGAAGAATCAATTTCAGAAAATGTTTTAATCACCATCTCCTGGTCTGTCAACAGATAAGCAGTCCTTTTTCAACAGATGAAACATAAGTTCATACTCTACTTGGTTACCAAGGACCAACCCACCAACATTATCCTCCTTCATAAACCTTAAATTGGAATCCTTTCTTAAACCATGTAATGCTTCCTTGACTACTTTCTACAATTAAAACTTTTATTATGTGGAAGTGGTATGAATAACACCTCTGTTGTCTAATTTAGAAGTTGATTTGAAACTACTGATAGCATCTAAAAGTTTTTTTTTTTCAAAAATTTTTTTATTCATTTTATAACACATTAACTTAACAGTGTAATAACAAGAAAAGGACAAACTATATATGATGCCCATAACAATGAAGAAAAAATAATGTATACAGGAAAGCACTCAATATTTTTCTAAAAGTTTAGACAATTTCACCCAAGGAATTAAATGATGAGTTGTATTGTTAGTCCTTGCTTTTATAGTAGCAATCTTATTTCTACAAATATATTTTGCAAGATGAATAAACTGAGCTTTAAAGACAGGAGTAGATTGGGATTTCCAATTTTTATTAACAATTTTCCTTGCTATAGAGAGGATTGACTACAGTAAAAATATTTGATTTTTTAGGAATGACTTCAGGAACGTTGACAAGGATAAGGGAGTCAGATATTATGCAGTTGTCATTCCATAGAGGTTTACAAAGATATCCAAAGTCTAACAAAAATGGGGAGATTATTTTACAGTTAACAACCATATGTGTCCAGTCAGCATCAGGATGTCCACATCTCCAATATTTCATTTCATCTTTCTTGTACATTACTGTTAGTCTCTGTGGGGTGAGAAAACAGCTATATAAGAAAATTGATGTATATACATGCCAAAACAAGGATAGATTCCTTCACCAACTGTAAACAAAGTTTTTTTTTATCTTTTGCTGGGAATACTAGTTGATTAACTTCACTTGAATACTTCCAAAAAGCAACATCTGTTTTGTTAAACTAATTTCTGAGAATTTTATAAATAACAGATATGTATTCTTGGGTGAGCTATTAATAACTGTTGAGATAAAAAATCTAAGATTATTAAGGTGCTCTTGTTATAAGCCTCTGCTAAGGGTACAAAGCTTAACATGTATAAAATCTTTGCAAGTTTAAATGTCCAGTCAATTGTAATTTTGCAGTCTATATCTGCCAATCAAATAGTCTGTAGAACTTATTTTATTAGCTAAGAGAAACTGATTCCAATATAACAGGTCACCCTTCTTAAATTCTAACATTTTCTGAGTATCAAAAGATATCAAGCATTCATTCGTAAAAGTAATAGGATAAATAATTATTAATAAATTCTTAATTAATTGAGTAGAAAACATAAGCTTTTTAAACAGCAGTATTTGGCTTGTAAGAAGTGTAAGTTTTCACCTTTTACTTTGGATGTATATTTTTAAAATCCATATAAAGATTCTTCTATGTATTTGAATATATGGTTCAAGCAATGTCTTATTATTACTAAGAAGCAAGCTTCCATGAATTAATTTCCAATATGATGTATAAGAAGTATTATTTCAAAGAACACTGTGCTAATAAATGCAGAATTTAAATAAACATCGATATTTGGAAACCATATACGTCCTTTGTCCCAGTTTAAGGTGTGCCAGAGAAGAGAATTTCTTGTTTTTTTTTTTTTGGGGGGGGTACCAAAGGAAGTTAAGTAATATGTTATTTATTTTCTTTTTAATTTTGATAGATGGGGGATTATTAAAACTTGGCTAAAGAACAACATTTTAGTCAACAATATCATTTTGATTATAGTCTGTCTTCAAATGTGAAGAACAGTCAGTTCTATCATTTAGAATTGCAATTATGTTTATAAATTGCTGGTAATTAGATGTCAGTGATTTTTTTATAATTAGATTCAATAATGACACCTAGATATTTAATATGTACACCCTCCCAGTTTATATGTCTCTTTGATCTAAGTTTCTTAGTAACATCTTTACTTACTAGAAGTATCTGGGTCTTGTTGTGATTGAATTTTAGGCCAAAGATGTTTGCAGAGGAATCTAGATTATGTAATAAGTAAGCTACTGAAATTTCAATATCATTGGAAGTTATTAGATCATCAGCAAATGGTTGTATCTTGGGAGATAATTTGTCTGATAATTTATATCATTTAACACCGCCATTGTTACTAACACAATTTGTAAGAGGCTCAATAGCCAGGGAAATATAGCATCCAACATGTGTAATGGTATAAAATAAGTTATTACCACAATACTTGCCAAAATAAGCTAAATTTATTTTCCTGATAAGCATTTTAATAAGGAGATGACTTTGACAAAAGTTGTTCTATTTTGTGGGAATAAACTCCTAAACCTTTCATTAATAAAGTAATTCCATCATTAGTAAGTGTAGGGGAAGACAAGTTGAACATTTTAATAGTTATTTTAGTAGTTTCAAAGTCATCTCCCCCATTGTTATCTATAAGAGAATTAATATGCTTATTATCTGAATAAAATAAGTCTGGCATATCTTGTTTGAAACCTAATGTTGATTTCCCCTTTTGAAAAGCTGATGGAATCCTTATACTATTTGGTGAGTACATGTCATTGTGGGTTTCTTGGTTATTTTTTTCCAATTGTAATCCTGATAAGTGGAGAAAAGTGTACCAGATTGAACTTGTATTTCTCTGCAGTTTAATCTAACTCGGAGATATCACCCAATTGCTGAAATTCTGAAGGTGTCGGTGGATGTGAACTTTGAGTATATTTAATATACATTCTGCCTAGGAAAAATTCTGGAAGTGTGAGCTTCGTTGTTGGCCTAGGATGAGTTTCCTATAGCCAAATGCATTTTCACAAAAAAATCTATTCAGCTCAATCATGTGTCTAGAAAGAAGCAAGACATTGAACATTTTGTTTTATATTTTGTTGAATAGATTTTTGTTAAATATAATATTTTAGAAGGGATATTGCCAACAGACAATTTTAGGCAACATCATTGGTAAGCCCTTTTTAATGCATCTACATTCCCAGGTTTGAATGAATGATGATAATCATTTTAAAGCAGGGGCTTCCTAGTAAATGCATTATGCAACATGTCACAGATGCTGGAAACAGAAACATCTAGAGTTAATGGGCATTAACAAAAATATGAATGCTGTGTGTGCATGAGGTACTTAAGAGCTTTGTTTTTCACCAGAAAAAAAATAACTAATTATGGTGACATTTTGGACCATGAATCACACATTCTATACAGTGACATCTGTCTACCATCAACTGTATAACATTATCCAACAATAGAACAGACAAGCTGTCAATGACAATTGTTACATGTTTCCCTTTATGGTACAAAAACTGTTGTTAAAGTACAACCACCATGAAGTAGTCCGGTGGGGTAAGAACGGCATAGCAATTCATTTTGATTATTGCTCATATGATGATGTCATGCCTTCATCCTGCACTGACTTGTTGCTAAGCTACTAATTATCATTATTCTCTGACAGGTGTATTAATAGGGTCTCTAGCTAACCAAGCAGAAAGCTGAGGAATCATCATTCGTTTCAAAAGAACTTGACATATTTCTGAAAATGCTTCTTTCACCACAGATATTCCATGATCAACATCCATTTCCTTCGGTATCATAAAAAGAAGGAAAATGAATGAAAAATTATTTCTTCAGAATGTTTTATAACAATAAATATGACAAGATGTAGGCAATATATTACACAGGGATGTATCTATGAGTGCTGTCAGTTGAAGTCTGCCACTGCTAACAAAAAAGACACCTTTGGAATTCTAAAACTCGATCAACCTCCATAAAAAGTAGTTCTGCTACTGAGCTCATTCGCCAAGTAACCTTAGTACAGAGAACATTGTTTTCAATAAAACATTATTATTATTATGGTGCAATCAACATACATTTGTAAACAATGCTTATTGCTACAGAATTATAATGGTTGTTGTACTGGTTGATGAAAATTACTCAGACAGAGAAATGTACATTTTCAACTAACATTACTAATAAATGCTTTTCCCTACAAAGTGCACAGTCTATTGCTGAAGTAGCCATTTATGTAATAACAGACAGTTCTTTTAGTTTTACAACTTTTATATTTCATGCATTCTATTATTGCTTGAACATTTTTAAGCTTTATTATGGTGATTTGGCTAATTCATATTTGACTATAGTACATTTTACATCAGTAAGAAATGACACAAGATACTTTATAAAGGATATAAAAGGGACTCTCTGTTTCATTGCACTCTGCAGAAATCTGCCAAGTGCGGTTCAACAGAAGTATGTGCATAACCACAGAGCTGCGCTTTTATAATCGGAAACAATATACTGAAATTCTTCTAATGGAGGAATAAAATCTATTTTGTCTGAGGGAGTTCTGTCAGTGGTGGAAATGACAGTGTGTTCCATTTTCAGCACAGTTTTCTTTGTAGAGCAGAATTCTGGCCCATTGCTAGCCTTGGTACACATGGCTATTGTCCAAAAGCATCCTCTAAATGCTGAAATCTGTCATTGTTGTTACTATCATATTTAGTTGCTGTCAGTTTAATTACATGCCCCAGTGCCTTGGTGCATGTCCTGAAAGCTTTTTTAGTTATAGCATGGAGCGTTTGGAGATGTGCCAGTTATTTACATTATAGTTAGAACATAATGTGACCAATGGCACAACATGTCTCGCTCTCTGCTGAATGCTACATATGTGTTTCACATGTGTTATAACATTAGACCAGTGTGTCTCCTAACTAATTTTGCTCTTCTCACTACACTATTATGGTTATTTTCCTTTGTTCACCTTGAAAGCATCATTTGTTGTCAAGTCACAATATCCTACTACTACTATTACTACTATGCTGTGGCAGTGTAAATTTTCTGCTGAGGTCTTACACTCCTCATAGTTATGTTTCATAGCATGACTTGCCATACTGCGTTTAATATGGGTGCTGCTTTGCTCTGGCCAGACTTATCTGTCATCCAAATTCCATTCCATTATACACAAATATATATATATAGTGTGTGTGTACAACACTGACAGTTCCTTGTTGTCAATTTCTTGTGACAGGTATGTTGTGGGACAACCTCCTAGTCACACTCTGTAGTTTTACTGGGTGTTTTGCATAGCGATTATCCACTCAGCTGTGGTTAATCAACACGTTGACCACAACTGTATGTAAGAAATGTTGTACTTTACAGGTACTTCCTTGCATATGTTTATCTATGGTTCATTTTCCTTTTGAGGATTCCAGGCTGTTGTATAGACTCCACATGTCTGTGTCTTACCAGCCTTCAGCAGACAAGTGGGCAAACCAACACAAATTTTATATGCTTAGTTACTCTTGGCAATAAGCTTCAGCTGTGAAGTCTATTTACATTTCAGTAAACAATTTCTTTATTGATTTGTTCCATGTAATATTGCAACATACTGACTCTGAACAATCAGATATTAGTTGTAATTTTCCTTGAACTGGATGACTAGCAAAATTATCTTGTAAATGTAAAACTACATATACATACATGCTTACTGTTTGTAACAACAACTAGATAAATGCTTAACATACACTTCTATAGTAGGGTCTTGAAAAAAAAATGAAAGTGCCAATACAAAAAAATGGACATTTTTGAGAAGTACAAGTAGCACCTTAAGACAAGCTTTGAAATACATATCTGGCCAGTGTTCTAGCCATTTTGTATGTGTAGCTTATATGTTTGTCTACAGTGGTATTTACTGTTTAGGAATGCTAATGGCTATATGGTCTTTCTTTCATGGGATTCATTTGCTTTGTCACAAACAAAATTTAAAATGCTATAACTTAAATTTGGATTTTTTGTATTTGAGCAAAACAGTAAATTAAGAATTTCATACAAAATCTTCTTATAAATATTACATATTGGTGAAAAATGCACCCTAATATACAAATAGAAATTCAAACATTAACTGGATTGTATCATTAATCTGCTTTGCACAGATTCATTATTCTTGGTTATGACATAATCTACTGATGTGGGAATAATTATGGTATAGTAATAATCAACTACTAAGGAACAATGATCTTATATTAATTCAAAATGTCCTTAGGAATAATTAGTGGAAAGAAGAGATGCAACACTAACTGGAGATTAAAGCTGAGATGATACTAAATATAATTTAATAAAAAGTTATCTTGAAGCTGTTACAAGACCTTTAAAATACGACATTGTCAGTTGTAGTTACAGCTTTATCTTGCAGTATTTTATATGAGTTTTATTTGGAATTTTAATATTTTTGTTTATTTTAGCAATAATCCCCATATGGGTACATCATGGTTTGATCATGAGGGTGAAGTCCTAATCAGTATCTTATACCCAGTACTGAGCAGGTCGACTGATTACAATGCCTCCTTTTGGATGTATCTCACTAAACACACTTATCAGCAAACTGCTCATGCTCAGAGTGAACACAGAGAAAGCAACTGTTTTACAATGAACCATAAAATAATATACTAACTCCAAGACAGCACAATAATGGGGCAAAAGGGCAAATTCCCTTAACCTGCTGCAATGTGAGCCAATGCAAAAGGCTACAAGCAGAAACTACATTTAACAGAAAATTTGCTCAGAACAGGGTTTTTTTTTTTTTTACAGTAGTAAAAAGTGTTCATTCATTTGTGCATTTTTCTTTCTACTACAACCCACTAAATATATCAAACAATTATAAAGACCCCAAAGGTTTCTAACCAGAAGAATTACAGGCCTAAAGTCCCTGAGCTACCAAGACAGGCTGAAATATCTATACCTTTATTCAGTCCTTTAGGGGCTTTTCTCTTACTGCATAATTAGAAATTTGATTTCCTGGACTATCCTGTTTCTCTGCATGACCAATATCTTCACCGATACTAGAATCAGGGACCTAAATCTTCACCCACATATTAAAAAAAGAAAACAAAAAAAGTTGTGGGCCTCCCAAACTTCTGGAATAAACTTCCCCTGCATTTTAAGCAGTGCAACTATATCTTCCTGTAAACATAAAGTAGACGAGTGGATGGGTATCTACCAATGTACTTCAGTTCTGAATAATACGGCATTCCTGGAGAAAGGAGGTATGGCTCTAGGGTGGGCACTGGTAAGGCAAGAATGTTCATGACACTCAGTGGCCTTGGAATATCTATGATTCATCTGACAGTACTACTAAACAGTACCTGTTGTAGATCGGAACGTAAAAGTTTGCACTAATGTTCATCCAGGCTGTTTTTGATAACTCAGACATCTACACAGGTTCATTAATGATTTCCTGGGTATTAATTAGGTAAGACAGTCTTATTTGCTCATTTTCCTGTTTTGCTCACCACTCTTTGTAGTGCACATTCTTCAGGTATCTTCTTTTACTTTATTACATCCCAACTTGCTTTTATGAGTAGGCCAATTTTTTAAAGCTCAGTAGTGCCTCTTTATTCTGTTTCTTATTTGTTTTGTGATTCATCCAGAGGGATATCATTGAATGTGGCTGTATAGTTGTGTCTTACTAGTTTATTAATGTACAAGTATATAATAATATAGAATTTTGACAGTATCCTCAGTAGACTTATTTGAGACATTAAAGACAGTATCCCAGCCTGGTTTTTAATAGATGGATCATTTACTTAATCAGAGTTTTCACTAGTAAAGTTTAGGAAGGTTGATTTCTTTATGAAAGAGTTTGACTTTAGTCTGTTGTTATCATGTAATTTACTTTCATGGGTATTGTCTTCTGTTATACTTTGGCATTGTTCTGGAGTGTTTGGAGTGTTTTCTGTATATGACCATCTTCATCATTCCTTTATTTTTCTTTTTTTTGTTTATATATATTTCATTTGTTTTCTGTCTGTTTTACTTGAGCTCTTACTCATTGCCAAAATGAGTTAGCTTTCTATATTTTGCTTATAATTTCATTGGCTGAGAACTGTCCTTTGTTTGAGAACTGTTAGGCACAGCAGCTAGTTTCATTGGCTGACAACTGTCCTTTTTTTGAGAACTGTTAGGCACAGCAGCTAGTTTCATTGGCTGAGAACTGCCCTTTGTTTGAGAACTGTTAGGCACAGACGCTATAGAATGACCTGCTACTACCTCTCATTTTGGTTAAACATCCAATAATATCATAGGTAAGTACTAGGCTAGCTGTCCTTGTGGGCCATTATAAGCTCTGACAGTTTTCTTTTTTTGTGCTCGAATTAACCTATACCATTTGTTTATAGATTGGCCTTACCCATTCCATGGTCATTAATTAAATATTACCTCTAATGAGATTAACTGGGATCATGCCATAGATAATTTGAGGGGGTCCCATGCATAAGATGAAGCCTTTAGATTGCCTTTGTCCATTAGTAGTACAGGAGACAATCCTGGGTAAATTTTCTCATTCTCACACATAAATCCAAGTTGTCCTTGAATATGGACATGGGCAAACTTTTTTTTTATGTGGATGGGGAGTCTGTGCTCCAGAGCAGCAGCATCCTTGGTAAGATAATACCAGTTTCTCCAAACTGTTCTGTTGAGGTAGAAGAGACTTAGATCTCTAGAATGAGTATTTCTGATGTAATTTGACTTCCTGATCAGTAATGGGTCAGAGGATGTCTTGTATGCTAGACACAGGTCACATCTTAGAAGTCTGTTGGCTACTGAGTATAATGATGGGGATTTGAGTCGGTCCATGTAAGACATGCTGTTTAGGTCTTGTATCATTTTAGTTGGCATTCCAGTTGACAGATACTTGCCAAATGAGGCATATTCAGTGATTGGCCTAATAATCATTAATCTTTATTAAATCCAATTTTAGACAATGATATAGGTAATTATATATTTAAAAAGTTTGTCTGAATTATCACACATGGCTTTTACCTCACTTTACTTTCATTTACTTACCCTTTTATTATTTCGCTCTCCATTTCTGACTTTTCCATAGACCTGCCATGTCAAATATGCTTTCTTTTGTTAGATCTGTCTCCGACAATATTTTCTCCTTACCGTCATGTTTGAATTATATCTGTATCATATCTGAAAACACACAGTACCTTGCCAAGGTCTTTAATATTGTATAACACACTTGTACACTTTAATATTCTTACTGTTGTATACTCCTGTACTTAAAAAGTCAAAATGTACATTTTTTTCCATTGACAGAAATCGCTAGCATAACTTTTCTTAAACATTTCTAAACTTTTCATTGGCATTTTACATTGCATCATAAATTTAATGAGCCTTGTCATCTGCCATACGTAATAAAGAAGCTGTAACTCTTTTATACATAATTATATCTAGGGCTATGGAATACGTGTTAAATCTAAATGGAACTCTCTATAGTTTTGACCTAACATTATGTTTATCACAGTCAAACTTTGGAAGAGTCAGCATACATAGTTATAGAGTTCTGTTTACCTTAAGGAGACTGCTTGCCTTTATATCCGGTCTCTGTGTCTTGTAATATACTAGCTAACCCTCTACTTGTTCTGCTTTGGCTTATATTTCTAGGTGCTGCGGTAGCATTGTCACCTCACAGTAAGACGTTGTCCTGTTCGATTCTCAGCTAAAGCATCTTCTGTGTGGAGACATGCATGAATAGGTGTACCTTCGTTGAAGGTTGTGCATCAGGGCTGGCAACTCGGTACGTAAAAGTCTACTGCCAATCATTAGCGGACCGGAGTTCCGCTGTGGCGACCCCTAACTGGGAAAAGTTGAAAGATACAACAACAACTTTTAAAAGAAAGGCTACACAACCCCTGTGGTTTACTTAGTCAAAATCCACTTTTCTGATTTCAGGCTTCAGGTGCATATTTACTTGAGACTTTAAGAATAATAAAACAGACATTGCATAAAGCATATACATGTTAAAGTAATCGAGATTATTTTTTCTTATTGCCAGTTTTCACACTAAATGTATAGTTAAAGTTTTGACAAGGTGGACTAGAATAGACCACTCAGAAATGCACAACATAAGAGGACTTGTGGTAAGGCTGCATTTTTTAAATGTAGGCTTTCCCTACTAACAAAATAAACTGAATCCCAGATCTGTAATGAAAGAGCATCATTTATTTACTTAAGTTGCTCTACAGTAGTCAGATTGGTCTCCTGTACAGAAAAATCCATGGTGTCAAACTTAAGAATGAACCTGTTCAAATTAAGTTCAAATTTTTAAATACACAGCACTTAACAGAATGAACCACTAAAGATATACTGTATATCAATGTGGTTTATGCATAATTCAAGGGCATTTTATCTATCCCCTTTATTTTTTGTATTTGCAGGGCTTGCACTCTCCTCAACTGTCAGTGCAATTACATTCTGCAATGAAGATTATACTTCAAGGGATAGGAGGGAGAGAGAGAGAGAGAGAGAGAAATGCAGAGAGTGAGAGAGGCATGTCGCAACTGCATCTAGATAATCAGCCATGAAGGTGAGCCTCTTGACAATGTCAGTTTCACATCTACTGTGCTCAGTTACTATTTTTGGGACTTCAGACTGTGGAACAAGTTAAGCCAAGATCTTTTCAACTCTGGACAAGCCAGTTAGGTTTTAAAATCACAGCCTTGAAGAGAAGAGAACAGAATCAGAGAATGAAGTGATGTATGACAAAAGTAGTACCACAACAATAGAAACATGAGGAAGTATATCCTTCCTCATTGGAAGAAATATAATTTCAGAATGAGTAATACACATATAGTAAGACTGCTAGGTATACTGTGACAGTACTGTGCCTTTACCAGACATTACATAAAATATATACCAAAGTGAACATAATGTCCTGCTGTTGGCTGTGCAACACCAGGAAGTGACATACAGACAGTGAAAAAGTGGAGAAGAATGTTTAAATTCCTGTACTTGCTATGAATGGTAAGGGCTGAGTTTTTTTTTAAACACATAACTTATTCATCATTTTGGTACCTGCAGTTTTAAATCAAGTGCTTGAAATACATAGCCAGGCTTGAAGATCAGACAGCTTTGATTCCTTCCACCCTGGATAAACTGTCACTATAAGCAAGCCAGCTGCTTAGATCAGTGATCATGGAGAGAGTTGCTTATTGATAAAAAAAAATACATGCTGTGATGATGTGAGTTATTGCCAAATATACAAGGAGAAGTAGGGTAGTGGATATGTAACATATATCAGCATAGCTAGCTGGAGTTTTGTTGTAAAGAATTAAAGAATTATATGTCATTTGTAAGACTTAACATCTGTAAAACCTAACTTATAGCAGAGCTGCTGTTATTCCCTCATGCCTCTGGTATTCATCAAATTTTTATCTACTAATGCTACTATACATATTGTATATATTGCTACTACTTGATAAACTGCATGAGAATACTGTCTTTTAACTACAGTTATTATGTATACTGTATAAACTACATCTACTATGTATAACATGTTTCCTAATCAGCTTTGTAACTAAATTTACATTTTTATATTCTATTATATTTTTTGTAACTAATGGTTGCCATTACTTTATTTTCTGAAATTTCTGGAGCTTTTCTCCCCAGGACTTCACTGAAAATGGACACCAGTTGTCCAGTAAGATTATCCTGGTAAATAAATGTTAAATAAATAAATATAAAAAATTGTATATCAGACTGATTTGCACATTTGCTTGTGTTGAAGATGTATTTGTAGAGCTGCTTGTGTTAAAAATGTATCAACAGTGGGTCCTGCTAGACATAAAAAGAAATGTACCTGTATGTCAGACTGTATGGTAACTACTGAAAAGAATACATTGTAACAGAGGATTCTGGAAGAGAAGAGGTTAATCTCAATCCAGCTAACTTTGAAAATTAGTTTGAAATTAAATTACTTGGCATAAGCCATAAAGATTGCATCTTACAGGTCTCAATGCAGCCAGAGACAAAATCTGCACTATGAAACCTTCTATATTGTCCTTGGTGGTGAACTAATTGCTACTCTGGAAGGGTGGAAGTTTGAAAATGTTTTGTGACTTCTAGAAGCTGCAACAGATCTTAGCAAAGCTCTGTGTGTGTGTATTACTGACATATATGTGTTATTTTCTGGTAAGGTTGCTAGGGACGGGGGCACTATGGGAACCAGAGTCAGAAGATCGGGTGTATGTGATGTCATTCTGTAATCCAGGACTGGCATTGTGTTTTAATACCAGATGAGAAGAGCAGTTGGTTTTTGGAATGTGACAAAGAAGGACCCCTCACCTATTTTCCCTTGCCTTGCTTTAGTAAGTAACCAAGGAATAGTAATTCTTTAGATCAGTGAGGAAAATATAATGAGATTAGTTAAGTACTGTTTTTCTGTATCTGTGTGAATCTATTCATCTGTGTTATTTTTTAATATTTCCTGTGATTGAAACTCTGCTGTTTATTGTAAATAGATATTTAGTATTTTCATGTTCTTTTATTATTTATTATTCAGCATATTTAAACTTCTCATTGTGGCTGGTCCTTTAGAGAATATTTTAACCTTTGAGAGTACTTATATTTATTTGGTGACACTGTAGCCACTCCTGAAAGCCTTGCCGCATCGGTCAAACATTACTATATTAATATTAATTTCACTCAGTATAATTGGGTACCCTGCAAGAGCCTTAAAGTAGCTGGCTTTGGAGTATAGTGGCAGTAACTACCTTATAGTTTTGGCAAAGGGTAGCATAGCAAGTAAACCTATGCCAGCCATTCACAGGTGTGTATGTGTGTATGTGAGCTACTTGGAGCAGGGGCACACAGCAATGTTTTCACACAAAGTGTGGTGGAGGACTTGGCTTGGACACTTGGCCTAGGACTCAACTCTACAGCAGAGCCATTGGGGAGTCTTACTGGGGGCCTGGAGTGAGAGGGAGAGAGAAAGAGAGAGAGAGAGAGAGAAAAAAACAGATTACAGTCTGAGTGTGTTCCCTGTGTACTCTTAAGGGAAATTGTGCTTCATGCAGAGAGCTGTATCTGGAAATACTGTGTGCATCTGTTTTCTTCCAAGTGAATGTCCCTCACCGGTGTCAGTGTTGACAACTCAGGCTCCTTTATTACTGTCCCAGAGGGGACATCACACATACATTTAAGAAGGACTTGTACCAAGTGGGCCTCACCAGTAAATAAATGAATGAAGCAGATTATCGTTAGTACTACTGCTGCCAGTAACGGCTTTGCATTGAACAGATTTTCTGCACAATATTGGCAGCTAATGGAAGGTATACACTTACACACTTCTGTCAGTTACTGTTCCTTCTTCTGTTACATTTTCCTTCTATCCTGCAGCATACAGTTGCACAAGTTTTGATAAGGCTTGCTATAATACAATGCCTCTTTTAGGAATAGTTTTGTCAGTAGTACTGGTGACACTAGTTTGAGGGGAGCAAATCCATTTTCTAGTGTGATAGAAGCCTATCATGATGTCTTGTGCTAAGGATGGAATGAATAATGTTTTTTGGATACCATTTCATTCTTTATGGGTCATATCTACTCGATGAAATAGTAAAATATGCAATGGGGGGGGGGAGAGCAGTGGGATAAACTCCAGGCATATAATGTTGGGGGCATGTAAAGCCACTTGTTCATTCCAAATTTGTCAAAACAATGTGTATAATAGTAATTTCATTGGCTCTTCACAACAGACATACCTTAATCTTTAATCTTCAGTTACATTCAACACTCTGAGTTTTTACTTGACATATCTTTGTCTGCCAGCTGAAAGCCTCTTTTAAGTCCTCCTCAAAAAGTCCTTCCCAAAATCTCTACGGACTATGAACTGTTTCACTAATTTCTCTGCGCCTCCTTTTCACAAATTTCTTCAATCCTTCACCCCATAATTTTTGTAGTATTTTACTTGTTTGAAATAAATGAAATGTCAATGTTTGCCTTGTACTACTAACCAATTGTATTTATTGTGAACATAGTGCCATTCAAATGAGACCAACAGACTGAATAACATAGTCCTTATCATTATTCTTAATTGCTAAGCATAAAATACTTTAGAGAGAGACATTAAGATTTTTTTATTTTCACTTAAATAAGAAAAGTATTATTTCAAATTACTATTCTTTTCCCTCTGAATATTTTGTTTGTGTCTTTCGGCTTTTCCCAGTTAGGGGTCGCCACAGTGGAACTCTGGTCTGCTAATGATTGGTAGTTGATTTTTACGTGCCGAGTTACCAGCCCTGATGCACAACCTTCAACAAAGGTACGCCCATTCATGCATGTCTCCATGCAGAAGATGCTCTAGCTGTGAATCGAACCGGACAGCATCTTACTGTGAGACAATGCTACCGCAGCACTGAAATAATACTTTTCTTATTGTTTTCCTTCTGAGATTTGTGGTGGTGCAGTGGTAGCATTGTTGCCTCACAGCAAAAGGTTCTCACGTTCAATTCTCGGCTGGAGTGCAGGGAGTGCCTTCTGTGTGGAGTCTGCATGTCCTCCCCGCGGTTGGGTGGGCGTTTGAAAGACATGCATAAATGGGCGTGCCTTCGTTGAAGGTTGAACGTCAAGCTGGCACCTCGGCATTCGTGAAAATCTACTGCCAATCATTAGCGGACCGGAGTTCCGCTGTGGCGACCCCTAACCAGGAGAAAGCCGAAAGACAAACAACAACATTGTTTTCCTTCTGAGTGGTGTGTGTGCATCCTCCCTCCCTGATGGGATATGGATGGGTGCTGTAGGTTTCTCCTTCATCCTTAAATAAGCCATAGATGAATTAGTGCTCTCCTGAATGGTCCATAGGTACATTTGGATCATGTAAACTGTTCCAAACATATTCCAAACATATTCCAAAGACATGCATCTGGAGCATTTCTCCCCGGGCCTCCGTTGAAAACAGCCTCTGTGGAACCTAATCGGACTTTCCTGGTCAACAAATGATAAATAAAAATAAAAAAAATAAATGTAAACGTAAGTACATCTTGTGATGGGCTGGCGCCCTCTTCAGGAGGATTTACTGTACTTCATCTTCACAGACTGCGAGGATAGCCTCCGGATCTCTTATGATGTCTCACCAGCTGTTTATTCAGAGGATTTATCTAGCAGTTAGTGCAGATGAGTTTGGTAACACAGAGGATTATGGGTATGTGCTGTTTATCAACTTTCGGTAGTCCGGTGGTTGATTCCTTCAGCCTCCATTTGTCTAATATGTGATTCTGAGCAGGTCACTTACTCATTCAGTCCTTTGGAACAATTGGAAAAATTGGGCAAGACTCATCAATGGTTACCTGGACCACATGGCTATTAACTCTATGTATAAATATATAAATGGGTAATTGAAGAAACTGAGTGAATATCCAGATATGTTGACTAAAATGAAGCATGACAAGAGATATATTGTGGCTCGAGAGTAACATACCCACAACTGGTAGAAGCATTACTTAATGCAACATTATTTCATCATGATAAACACACCATGGAGTGACTTTACGTGACTAATAAAATGCTTACTGTTTTGGTGGAAGGAGAAAAGGAAATATATTCTGAGAAAACAGAAATTATATTTCTAGTAAAAAAAAAATCAGCAGTATCTCTAAAACTGCCATCACAGGCTTTTCAGAGATTCTTCTTTTATGTATTCAAAATCTATGTATTTATCTAACTTTTAAAATCGATGTTTGTCCATAAAATCACTGCTGTTTACAGTTTCCTTTGCTATAAAATAAAACAAAAGTGTATCACATTTGTGCATGAGTGACTTGTGAGGTCTTTCTCCTACATATACAAAGTGGTAGATACAATAAGAATTTTGGATTTATATGTCATATTGTGTAACAGTATTCTCAGCAATTATTTCCATACATTTTAAAATTCTATTGATAATCTTCAATATGTAATTGCAGCACAATACTTTGACGCTATTCACATTCTTTAAAAAGGGATATAATGCATTTAAAAATGGACAGCTTAGACAAGAAAATAACATTGGTTCTAAATGAGTGTCACTGTTGAAGTGACACCTCGGCCCCATGTGCAAAAATGGGGAAAAAGGGGTTGTGGACAGATGGATTTCTTTTCCTCACTAAGCAGCTCTTGCTGGTAAGAGGAAATGGTGATTTATAATCAGAATGGGCCAACAATAGTTTAGTTAGATATAATCCCAGGGTTAATGGGTTAATCTATTATTTTCATCAGTATAACAATTATTTAACTCACACCACTGAATAATAAAAATAATTACTGAATTATCATTTTAATGCAGGCTTTTTCAGGACCTAATAGATGATTTTGTGTGAATGAATGCAACAACCACGTTTGAGATAGTTTGGAATGTATGTAGTGCTAGGATTCTTGTGGAGAAATTGCTGGTTATTTGCCATGCTGTTGTGCTGAAAAATCGGCACAGGGTGGTGCTAAGTGCAGAGTTATTTTACCAATCAGATATATGGAATTTTTAACCATATTGTACTTTGTGAACAGTCTGCTCACTACAGTTAAAATGCTGAGTTTTATGAAACCGAACACAAGACCTGACAATTGTTATTCTGGAACATTAGAAACTGAATTAAATAGTACAGGCACTCATTACAGTCTAATAATAACTGTCTTATTTCATAATGATTGATGAGATTGCATTAAAACTGTTCCAGAGATCAGGAAAGCAGCAGTGAATAAATATGCTTTGTTGCAGCAACAGCTTTATGATAGGCCTTCAGTTTTGTTTTTTTTATTTCTCAAAGAAGAAAAACATCACATCAACATTTCTGAAGAATGTGTGCAGTCAGAAAATACATAAGCCTAAGGGGATGACGATTCTGTTTTAAATATCTTGTTCATTCTTTGTGAATTAAGTAGCTGACTTTAAAACTGCCTAAGCAGCCCTGGTTTGGTTATGCTGTGGGTGCTGTTTAAATTCATGTCAACGTGTATATATGTAGGAAGAGAACAGATGGTTTGCAGCGGTATTAACCTACTCCAAGCAACATGCATGGAAAAGGGAAGCAGAGTTGCCACCTGTGAATGTGCTGACAAGAAATAGTCACATGCACTGTAATCATGTGACCTACAGATGTGAATAAGTGATCAGTAATTAACAAGACTGGGATTTTTTCCAGTGGGAAATTGTACAGCTGCAGAGGATTTCTTGCTCACTCCTTCCAGACTCTTTCCTGTATAATGAGTAGGAATTTAAAGTATTATGCAAATTCTGTGAGCTGGAGCATAGCAAAGTCAAGCTGATATCTTCATCTTTATCCCCCACTTATAAAGGTTATATGTTTTTCACCTATAATTTTTTAAATCATAGTGATACAGGAAAGGGGTGTTTCTTACGCGCCAGTCAATGAACAAGTATGTCTGCTAGCTAAATAAATATAATGTATTTTATTACTGTTGTCAGTCTAGGTGATAACCACATCACACCTTTCTATTTTAAGGTATAAGCCTTGCACTCCACTGACACATCTGATATTAAGACCACAGGCATGTAAAAATGGGAAGGTAACAATTAAAGTGTTGTGCAATAGTATGAAATGTACTTGTTTAAGAACATGCAACTGTTTTTTGCCAAAGTCTTCTAGCCATTAGAGACAAAACAAGCAGGACCAAATGGGCTGAACTATTTAAATTAATTTTTGTACAGTGCTCTCTGGCATACAAAAATACCCAAAGGTACAGTGTAGTCTCCTTATGTATCGGGAACATTTAGCTTGGAGAGAAGATTTAAAGTAATGTCTGTATCTCATCTGAATCTAAAATCATTTTATTACATTGAAAGTTTCATATGAAACAGAAAAAAATGTCAGTGGGCCAAATTTGCATACCACACTACTCACCCATCATTACTTTTCTATTCATTCTATTTTTGGGGGGCTCACTGGGTGTTTAATCCCTTACTTAAAACAGTCTGTTAATTTTTCTCTAAAGGAATTCCTTTTCGGCTCTAACTGAAAATGAGTCCATTTATTCCAGCATTTATGTTTTCTACTTAATACCTTAAAATGGTTCACTCCACTGACTTTCCAATGCAAAGCTTTATTTACCTTCACCCTGAACAGGATACCAAAAGCTTTGGAGTAGCACTGCAATGAGTCACTGATGTTCTGTAGAACTACCCCAGTACTGAAATTCATACTTTGCCCATGGTGAATGTCATACCAGGGGAAGTGGAGAACAGGTGAGGTTACCCAATGCTATTCTAGTCCTGCAACTGATTGTAATAGATGCTATGCCATGTTGAGCTGATAAGATTATGGAAAGGTCTATGTACATGAATCTCAATACCTATTCCATATGTAGACCAAACCCTATTGAACCTGCCACTTAGCCACCAAGGTCCTCTGAAACTGGTCATCCTCACAATACCATCTGTATGTTACACATGAGAAAGTATGCCTGACAGGTTCAAAATCTATCTTACATGCATTGGTTTGTCTGAAACCCATAGGAGAACACAGTGTGGGACTTTGGTATTTAAACAGCCATCATTAAAGCAGATTTGTGCCAACCCTCATCTCTGTAAGGGAGGATATCTGCATGCACATGTGGTCCTTGCCTGCTCTCCAACCTACTCACAACTTACGCTATACCTCTACCTGTATGCTAGCAATGGTATTGCAGGCTACTGGCATTTCCATCAGGTAATGACTGTAGCACCATTAATGACATACAGGTGGAATACTACATACTCCGGAAGGCCTATTCACTTGAATTGGCTACACCTTAACTTAGAGACTGTATACTGGATTTTAGTGCCAGTTGTAAAAATTCTAAGCAGAGTGGTGTCAAAGCCTAAATCATGTTTTCAAATCAAGTTTAGGGCTCTCTGTGTGGCTTGATAACTCCTGTAGCCCTTTTCTTGGAATCAGGCACACTGTTGCTGCTTGGAGTAGTATACTATTGCAAGAGTCATTTGTTTTGGAATCCAGATTTCTGCTGACCTGTCCATTCTCTTTCCCCGGGTAGTTTACATGGATTTCTAATTCCCTTTTCTTTCATTATAACTACCAAATCCATCGGGCACCATTTTCGTTTACACTCTCCTAATATCAAATGTTGATTAGGTAGAATCTGAAATGAGTAGCCAGTCAATCTGATTATAGCTAGGTCGAATGCTGTGGTCAATGCCTCAATGACACTTAAGCTGAAAAACAGCAGGAACAACTGTAGGTTGTTAGGAAGGGCACAGGACAAGTGGGGAGCAAGATTATGTGGTTGGATCAAAAACTGACTGGCAGGGGTAACAATAATCTATGCATTCAAAAATACAAACATTAAGGTAGAAGAACAGGGTGTTAGAGAACAGATTCAGAAGAGACAATGCAAAATGTGTACATATTTTTGCAAGGATAAGGGAGTATGAACTACAGATTTGTATATAAATTCAGGTGAAGGTAGTACTGGAAATCTCAGATGATTATCTTGCACACTGATGGGGTTCATGGAGTTGATAGACTCAGTCTAGTTACAAGGAGCCCCACACATGTGCTTTAATGTTTTAATGAAAACAGAGTGATAAGATGGCTATTAGCTGCAAGCAAAAGAAAATGACAATTCTTTATTGGAAATGATCAACTAAATGCCTTAATCAGTTTATCATTAAGTTATATGTGAAAGGGAAGCATTTGGCAGCTACCAGGGAATAGCTGAAAGCACGAGAAAGCCCAGACATAGACTGCCTTTCTATTTGATCTCATGGATATGTAAAGGAACTAGCCTGTAGTGGTAAGACCCATGGAAGAAGCATATACATTTATCAAGGCATAGATAGAAGTAGATAGGCCCAAGAATCATAGGACTGTAGAGGCCTCTGCAGGGCATAAGCACCTATGAACATCTTTGGATAGAGGTGTAACACTCATTAAATATTATTTTGTAACCGGCCACCAAATAGCAAAGGGATAGAAGGTTCAATAGCATATGGTGGAAATTAACCAAATGTTATGAAGGACATTCCATCATAGGTAGTACAAATCAGGAAGACAGCGCATCCAAAAGAAGCCATGACACAAAAGATGACTGGGAAGGTAACAGAAGTGGTTGAGTAGGCAGACTGAGACTAGGTGAGCAATCAAGATGTGTGTGTGTGTGTCTGTGTGTGTGTGTGTGTGTGGAGAGAGAGAGACAAGGGACAACACCCAAGAAGCATTAGCAAAGGCATAAAAGAAACAGGAAAAGAAGATGACAACAGTATAAAGCTGAAGATGGAATGACACATTATCAGATATGATACAGTGAGAAAAGGTCAGAGGGCATAAAGAGTTCATGGAAGCCTAGACTGGACAGGGGTGTTGTAAGGGCTACAGTAGGCTACAATGCATGCTAGAAAAGGGGGGAGAGATGAAAATAGAGTATGGCAGAAATGTGCTTTGATATTCCATTATGAAACTTTCAGGTTATCTACAAAGCACACATAAGGCTGTACCAGTGCAGCACAACTCTGAATTTGAGCCAACAACTTTAGGCGATTGAAAGCAAGGCATTGTAGAATTTTACATTTTACTGTCTGAAATAAAGCTGGGTATGAGTTACAACTGATTAACTGTCTTTAACCATTCCAAAGAAATTGTAGAGTCTGTGTAATTATGGTAATAAAAAAGTTAAATTAATTTTAATTATTGAGGATTTTGCTAATGTAGTAAATTTATATTTAGAACAAGATAAATCTTCTATTACCAGATTAAGTGGATGGTCTATATTTATGATGGTGAGTGCACTAGAATCTAATTTGTATTCAGAATGAAGATATTTATGTTCATATATAGCTATAGCTATCTATCCATCTATTTATATCAATGGATTCACTATACAATCTCAAAGTACTGAAATGTCGAATTTCAATATTTTGAGACTGAATAGTCGAAAACCCATATACACGAAAACCCACAATCATGAATACCACAACTGCGACCATTCACACACACACACACACACACACACACACACACACACATACCAAGACATAATCATACACACATACACCTACCTAACTAAACAAACATAACAACACACAGAAACACAACTGACCTACCTATAAGCAAGGGGGCAAGCCCTGCTGCACCACCCACGTGGGGGGCTGCACCCCCCCCACTTATATAGTCTAACTACGAGGTCGCACTAAACACACAAGCACACAAAAAACACCACACACACTAAAATCCCTACCCAATATCCTCAAACACACAACACTTACCTGAAACCCCAGATAAATCCACAAACTACACCACACATAATGAACACGACACCACGATAGTGGCAGATTCGACACTTCCACATTCGGCATAGTGTGGTTTTGAAAACTGCACTTTCCACTATTCGGTCTCGAAGTACTGAAATTTGAGATTTCAGTATGTCGAGATTGTCTAGCGTATCGATATTAATATATTGGAAAAGAACTATGCAAACTGGATCCAAACAAAGTACAGGGAGGAGACAGAATTAGTAATAATGACCTGAAAACACTTCAGCAAGAACTTACAGTACTGTTATACCCATTATTTACTAAATCATATAAATATGTGGAGATTCCTCAAGACTGGAGACATACACTTATTAATCCTGTCTTGGGAAAGGAGAGTAGGACAAACCCAGAGTCATATAGACCCTTAAGTCTACTTTCATGTTATGGAAAATAATAATGGAGGAGCTAATATTGGATAAGTTATTGTCAGAACTGGATAGTTTGGTACTTGAAACCATATATCATCATGCATATGATGAAAATAGATGTATTACTGCCTGTAACATGATGCTCTATAAGAATATAATAAAAGCTATGAATGAAAAATTGTGCTGTGATATAATTTATATAGATTTAACTTCAGCATTTGACAAGGTCATACATAAAACACTGATCAATAAATAAGAACAACTAGGTACTGATGTACTCTTGATGAGATGGATAGCTGTATGGATTAAAAATTGGGCATGGCAAGAATCATACAACAATTGGACAGGTAACATTTTTGGTTACAGTCAGGGTATCCCACAGGGCTCTATCCTAGGCCCTTACTTGTTTGGATTAAGTCTTTCAGACCTCACATCTAAGGCGTTCTACAGTCTATATGCAGGTGACCTGAAATTGGGTAAACTGATTGATTACATGTGTTACAGATAAGGCACATCTGCAAAACAACTTGACTAATTTGACCATTTGGGCACAGGAGAAGAATATGCTGATAAATACATCAAAAACTAATCATATGAGATTTGGGTGACATGAACTGAAAGGTGAATATTTAATAAAGTACACACTGATTGAAACTATATATTCATTTAAGGACCTCGATATGTGGGTAGATCCAGCTTTGAGTTTTGCTAATCACATCAACCGATAGTTATAGAACTATAGGTTGTATTAAAAGATGCATAAAGTCTGGGAAAATTAGAAATTATGAAGTCACTGTTTGTTAGTTACAGTATAAGCAAACTTGAGTATAGAATAACAATATGAAAATCTTATAAGAAAACAAAGCATGAGTAAACTGGTAAGAGTACAGCAGCAATATTCCAAGTGCATCCATGGATGTGAAAATGTAAGTTATTATGAAAGATTAAGGTACTTGTACTGTGCCTCTTATTGATATTTAAGAGACAAGCTTATACAGGTATATAGGGTATTTAGAGACAAATACCTCTGGGAATGATAAGCCCAAATATTTCTAGTTGTAGTTGTCTCTAGCTGCCCTGTATAAATAACTGAATAATGTCTCCTCTTAAATATCTATATGAAGCACTGTACAAGTTCAGATATTTTAGTCTTTCATAATAACTTAAATTTTCACATCCATGGATGCCCTTGGTATATTTCTACTGTACCCTTTCCAGTTTACTTATGCTTGTTTTCTTATAATGTTTGCATATTATTATTCCATATTGAAGATGGGTCTAATGTGAACAGCAAATAATGACTTCATAATTTCCAGTTTTCTAGAATTTATAAATCTTTTTATACAACCGAAAGTTCTATAACCGTCAGTGACCAATTGGTTGATATGATTAGAAAAACTCTAAGCTGGATCTTCCCATATACCCAGGTCCTGAAATGAATCTACAGTTTTAATCACTGTGTGCTGTATTAAGTATTCATCTTCCAAGTTATGTTGCCCAAGTCTCATATGCTAAGTTGTTGATGCTTTTATCAACATATTATTCTCCTGTGCCCAAATGGTCAATTTAGTCATGTCTTTTGCAGACATGCCTTATTTGTAACACGTGCAATCAGTGTACCCAATTTCAAGTTATCTTCACACAGACTGTAGAATATCTCAGATGAAAAAGACAGATCTGAAAGATACAATCTAAACAAGTATGGGCCTATAACGGAGTCCTGTGGGACACCCTGACTGTAACTTCAAACTTCACCTGTCCATTTTCTTTATGATGCTTGCCATGTCCTATTTGTAAGCCATGCAGATAGACTATCCATCTCATCAAGAGTACATCAATACTTAGTTGTTCTAATTTACTAATCAGTGTTTTGTGTATAAACCTGTCAAATGATAAAGTTTAATGTATATAAATTACATCACAGTACAATTTATCATTCACAGTTGCTATGATATTGTTATAGAATATCATATTATAGGTTGTAATAGATCTATTTTTAACATATGCATGCTGGGGTGTATTGCGTATGACCGAACTACCCTAATGTCAAATGTAAAACACCGACAAAATAAGTTCTATCATACACAAAACATAAGTAAAAAAAAAATAATACTGACACAAAAGAACCCAAAAACAATAATATTAAGAGAGGAAACTATTTCCTCTCCCGATATTAAAACTAACCTCCCCATAACACTAGGCTCAAATTTGTTTGAATAGTGGCAGTGTTACAGAAAGGTAACCCCCCCTGCACCACCTTAGTAATGGATATTATTCCTAACCCAAATACTGCCTCCTCACCTAACCCTACACCTTAAGGTCATTAAAACCTTCCTGTGACACTGTCACTACACAAGACAGACTCAAACACACACAAACAACACTACATCTATCCCCTAACCTAACTAATCCTTACCCTAAAATATACAAACTTGCACACAAATGCACAACACCCGATACCCATCCTTCATTCACCCCAACCGCAAACCTGACATACACACATGCTTTCACCCCCCAACCTCACTTACCTGTATCGATATTCCATATACTACATATCCATAGTTTGGATATCTGCACCTTTGACATGTCCAACATTCAGCCATCTTCAATATCAACATAAAATCACACCCCCTGTGTTTGTTGAACAAACATACATTTAGTCAAATGCAATGGAATTGCATGCTGATATATGGTTTCAAGTCCCACCCTACCCAGTTCTGACAATAACTTATCCAATATTACCCTTCTCCATTATTTTCCCACAAATTAAAGTAAACTTAAGAGTCTGTATGACTCTGGGTTCATCCTAGTCCTCTTTCACTTAAAGACAGGTTTAATAAACACGTCTCCAAACTTGAGGAATCTCCCCATATTTATAGACCCCAGTAAACAATAAATATAATGGTACTATAAGTTCTTGCTGAAGTTTTCTCAGATCATTATTACTAATTCCATCTCCTTCCTGCACTTTGTTTGGATTCAAGTTTGCATAGTTCTTTTTCAATATAATCTAATTTGATTTCAGTATTTGAGGTTATCTGGATGTCACTAGGACAATGTACCGCCCGCTTTTGTGGAACCAAACTGCTTTGCATAAGATTTTGCAAATATATCTATAACCTGTTGTATCTGTAAATACATTTTAGAATCCACACAGTTTATCAATTTTATGGCTTTACTCCTTCCACATATTATAGATCTATAAAATAGCTTCCTATCGTGCTCAATATCATTACATTTTCTTCAATTTTTTTCTTGATCTTGTCTCACATTATGTTTACTTTGTCTGTCCAGCTTGTTTATTCCAGTTATCAAAGTTGTAGTTCAACCTATTTTCCATTTCTTATATGTTTTGTTTCTCACCTTAATCTACCTTCTTGTTGTCTTGGAAACATATCCTTCTGACACTATGTGCCTAGATCCTGATGTTAAACATTGTTTTGATTTTGATTTTTTTTGCATTCAAACAATTTCTGTTTCAACACTTTCCATGTTCCTTCTGCAGTTTTTCCACTGAATGCATCACTCCAATTAGTTTTACACAGTGACTATTTTGCTTCCATGTTATGTGTTATCAATCTTCTGTGCATTGGTTTAGATTTCAGTTTGGCAGAATTCAAAGATGATTCCAGTGAATCAGTTCATTTAAATCTCAGATGTATCGCTCTTAAGAAACTTTTCTATACACAATACATGATTCTTAATGTGTACTGAACACCAGAAAATTACATGATTATTTTCTAAATAAATCACCCATCTGCACAGACTGCAAATATACTAATGCAGGTTTATTTCATATTTTATAGAAGTGTAAATTTATGTATCAACTATGGCGCCCTTTAAAAGTAAGACTGGAAAATAGGTTATGAAAAATCTACATAGTCATGGGAATTTGCTACTCCATATATTACACCAGAAAAAATATCTCGAAAGGATTAATAATTGTACTGTTTATTTTAATAAAATTATATATAACTCAAAATCGGACTGATAGGACCAAATTATCAGAGTGGTTTTAAAGAGATGGCTTTAAAGTGCATCGAATTATATAAAATTCTTTTTAAAAATCAATCTGAGTTTAAATTCCTTAAAAACTGATGGGAAAATACTCCAATGCATCATATGAAGAAAACTATTATTTGATATATTTACTCCTTTATATAATTGCTTTATCTCCATTGATATACAAATTGTATATACACGCAGGTGATGGCATGTAGTTGTACATAGTTGTGTGTTGTTTTGTATGCTGCATCTCATTTGTTTGAATTTTTTTTTTGTATTTGTTTTTAGTTTAAGCTGTATACTGCAAATAAATAATAAAAAAGGATGTCTGAAAAAATATAAGTTAGCATATGATCCAGAACTTAGTTATTGATGTGAATGCTGTCAGCCAGCTAGGTTCCTGGAAATCAAATATTCTTTTCACAGTCAAGGAGCACTTAGAAAGGACTTGCTTCAAATGTGAATATATGGCACTTAAACCAGATTACTAACCTTTCATCTTAAAATCCTAACCATTATGGCATGCTGCATACTGGAAACAATGCATCGTTCTGATGAAAAGATGGAGAGTAAAACATTTCCAGACTGCTTGGCAGGATCACATGAACACTTGATTTTTTGAGGTCCATGGGAGAGAAAACCAGGTCATTTTTCTATTTACACAGTATAATGCATCCACAGAGTCATTAAAAAATAAGCATCTTTGTAATCTAAGTCTATCTAAAGGTACCCTGTACTGCATTCTTGTTTCATTTCATTGCTGTAAGAAAGTGCCACACTATGCCTGACATCTATCATTTTTAAAGATGTGGATTGTATTGTGGACACCAGAATTATCTTCACAGATCTGGTAAAAGGCTTTGATTTGATTAACCACAATATTTCTTAGTAAACTCTGGGCACAAGGCTTCCCACTATCTTACTTCACCCAAGATTTAACTTGCCAGCCACACAGTTAGATTGAAAATCAAGAAGTTCCTTTTAGCCAGGCTAACACTAAACAAGGAATGCCTTATTGTTTACCTTCCTATTTTTTCTTTGTTTATAAATGTCAGAATTATCTGTCATGGTTCATCTATATTTAATGGCCCTGTCATCCTGTAAGCTGCTTCCTTACCTTAAGGTGCCTAAAATATTTTATTTCTGACCTAGTAGCTATTTTCAATGGTTTGTGACTCAGAGATCTAACTGCCAATCTGCCTAAAACCAAAGCAATGTACTGTATGTATTCCTGTTTGATGAAAGATTCATTAATATTACAACATATGTTCATTTAAATATGTTCATTTAAATAATACCAGTTTGTGTTTCTTCCATTTAACATTAAGAGCTGCTAGTGGCATCCTGACATTTTTGTGGGGGCTTGCTTTCCTTAACAAAATGACTTACTGATTGATAATAGATAACTTAATAAAGGGTAAGGGGTACCTAACAAAATATCACAAAGATTAAAAAATCTAGGAGGTCCTGAAGAACATATTAGTTTTTTTGTTTTTCATATTTGTAGTCATATTTTTTATAAATGAGAGAGCTATTGAAGTGAGTGGTGTGAAATGTCATGGACAGAGACAAAAATGCACTGTCATTGCCCATGTATAATATACCATACTGGGAATATTTGTTTGCTAGTAATTATGAACATATCCAATATTTAAATATGCACGTTAATATTTCCAAAAAAGGGAGGTTACAACCTATTGCATGACATTAACTGAAACCTTAGGTGATGCAGAGAAAATTGTATTACAATATTGATGTAAGGGCTGTGAATGCACTATTATCTCTGTAAAGAAGATTTTTTCTTGACATTTAACTGTTATTTCTACCTTTTAACAGCAAGTACTGTACACAAGATTTTACATTCACTTGGCTTATCCTTTTTAACTTTGCCAGAAAACACTTTGGAATATAAGCACATGTGTAGGCTACTAGTGGAGTGACATTCCACAGCTCACATTTGTTAATAAGTTTATCCTTTAGAGTAGTTTTATATGAATTAAGTTCAATGAAACAACTTTTCTGTTAAGTGAAGGGATTGATTCAGGTATTATTTCTTTGAAACAAGCCTTCATTTTGTAAGCCCACTTGTTATTGACTTTATTTTTTTGAGAATTTAGTTTTCTGTTATCCATATGCACATTTGTATGTGTTACCTAAGGCAAAAAAAGCATTTTTGCACTCACCTATGGACATTATTTTATCTAGCGGTGGCAGTTTTCTGCATCCCTTTTGACAAATTTGGGGGTAAGATTTTAGGTACCAAAGTTGAAATCCTTCTTTGTTTGTGAATGGCAGTACTATAGTTTTAGCAAGACTTAACAATTTTGCATAGAAGAAGGGGTTTATTTAGGTTACCACAGATGTCAGACATCTCTCAGAGCATTAGAGATTATTTTGATTTTTGGTATGTAAAAGACATTTACATTTTGCACCAGAAGTGAATTCCATGATGTTGGGGAACAAAATACCTTTTCAAATACTGTCCTGGCTTCTGAGATGAAGAAACTATATTGGTCATGACGGATAACAATTGTTTTGTTGACTTTTAGTCTGTGTAGTTTGATGTGAGGATTAATAAATAAAGAAGAGTGAAGACCTTGTTATTTGAAGGAGAAAATTGGTTCACAGCTGAAGTGTAGGTATAAATGAGTGAGCTTGGGCTAGATGGCGTATTTAGATGGAGTAGGGATGTTAAGGAACATATATCTGGTTTTACTTAGATTTATTTATGTATTAGTTAACTGGTTTAAAAAACGCAAAAATAAAAATCTACCAAAGCTAAATTTTCCATTGTGTGATACCTTAAACCTCTTGTATCAGAAGCAACATGGGATATATGCAAATTACCCTTTAAGGATATCAAGTATTTCAGCTAAATGGCAATTCTGAATGTCCATGACTTTTTTTTTACTTTAAGTCTATTTATGGACAGTTTCAGGCCAATAAAGCCAAACCCCTCTAGCTGTGGACATGCATGTTTCTGCATTCTTATGGTATAATCAGCACAGCATATATCCCATGTTGTCTCTGATACGAGAGGTTTAAGGTATCACACAGTGGAAAGTCTAACTTTCGTAGATTTTTCTTTTTGTGTTTTTTTAACTAATTGTTTTTTCTGTGTGACATTTTTACTCATTGTTTTAGTTTGTTAGTTGGGATATTTTGCAGACACCCTAATGTTTGGATATCAGTTTGGTACAACAACCCTGTGTTTCTAAAAGTCAAGCATTCCTCTTATGCTGTGCTGATGATGCCATAAGAAGGCAGACACATGCATGTCCACAGCTAGAGGGGTTTGGCTTTATTGGCATGAAATTCTTCATAAATAGACTAAAAGTAAGTCATGGACATTCAGAATTGCCATTTAACTGAAACACCTGATATCCTCTAAGAGTAATTTGCATATATCCCATGTTGCCTCTGATCACACAGTGGGAAGTCTAGCTTTGGTAGATTTTTCTTTTTGTGTTTTTTTAATCAATTGTTTTTTCTGTGTGACCTTTTTACTCATTGTTTTAGTTAACTGGTTTGGTAAACTGTTCTGCTAATCCTTTTCAGCCATGACCTGAGCTCAGCCAGCAGAACACATATAACAAATTGCAAAGCATATTTATAGCAAAGAATGTTAGTATAGATGGTTGGAACACAATTGTTTAAATAAATTCTGAACCGGAATTCAGTGGAAGATGTAATGATTATTTATGATGAAGCTATGATTTGAAGCAGATCTGAAACCTATGATGTCATCTGTTTAAAAGAAATTGAAAATCTAATTAAGCAGTAAGAAACTAAAAAAAACGTGTTTACTTCTACACCAACAAATTACCTTTAATGATAACCACAGTAATATGGACAGATTGTCTCATAGCTATATTCAGATTACCTGTGTCCCACTTGTAAAAGTTATGGTTCTGAATTTCCCTAAGTGATGTTTTTAACATTAATGCTGCAATGATTGTCAATATATGTCACTTGTTAAAACTAATGATTTTTTTATGGAAACTTTTAATATCTCACATTTGACAGGGTATAGAACTAGAAAATAAGGTTTATGCAAGTTGGTATAAGTGCTTGAATACATTTGCAGACATATGCAGGGTAAATCAGCAGAATGTTTAACAGAGGCTGTAAAGACATTTCTGTGATATTAGATTAGAAGAAAACGGTAGCAAAATTGCTCTGAATTTTATGGGTTGTCACAATACTGATCTGATGGATTTTCATTATGCACCACTGTTACTAATAAAAAAAAAAAAAGTTAGAAGTTAAACTAATTGTCAATTTTCAGACTTTTATCCTGATGGTATGAATGATGATCTTCTCCTTCTTTTGGCTTTTCCCAGTTAGGGGTCACCACAGTGGATCACCTGCCCACTCATGACTGGCAGTGGAGTTTTACAGTGTTGAGTTGCCAGCCCAGTGCCCAACCTTCCACAGAAGGCACACACATGCATACACTCATGCCTAGGGTCAATTTAGAGTGTCCAACCCACCTACAGCATGTGTAAATATTTATATTTTGGCTGTGATTTTTAGCCTCTGTTCCAAAAGTGATGGAATATGTCTCTGTTGTTTAGTGGTATTGTTTTGTAATTTGTTAGATTACGGATTTAATTTAGAGAGTGCTTACATTATGTAAATGTACTCCCTTGAAGGCTGTTATCAAAGGTATTAACTAATGAAATCTGTCTGTTGACTATTAATACTCTGCCAGTGCTCACATAGGACATACCTCATTCTCAAGGAGGCTAATCCAGTCAACCCTGGGGTGAATTTGAAGGTAGCCATCCACTTATTAAGATCTCATTTAAGGGATGATATTGTATCACTTTCCTTAACTTGCAGGGTCAGTTTATTTCAGGTATATTGGAAACACAGCATAATGAATCTCCCTCTCCATCATATCTTATTTATCTGTTCATGAAGATATAGGGCCCTAGTTCTGTTATTTGTGGAGTGATTAGATTATTGATGTTTAAGAAATCCAGTATAACAGGATCACCTCCTGGCTCAGAAGGTAATGCAAAGATCTCCCTCAGCAGCCTGTAAGATGGTAATTAAAGGCACTGACCTTCAAGGTCTTTCAAGTAGTTTGATATGTTTGGATAGATCCATTCCAAAGACAGTATTATACTTTGTAATTGGCCTAATCATTGCTGAATATAAGTGAATGATGACTTGTTTATATCTAGATAATATTCCCTTAACACTTAGCTGTGTTACATGAATACTTTCTAATATTGTTACATGAGAGGGAATTATTAATCCATGTTTAAGGTTCATAACAACATTTTTGTTTTGAAGTGGGATATTTTTATGCTGTTTACTGAGGACAGGGCTGACCTAGAAAATGTTACAGCATTTTACTTTCTGCATTTAATTATAGCCCATTTTCAGTACTACTGGTATTTACAAATGTAAGCTCAAACTGGAGGGTTTGGATGTCTGAAGAAGACTTGTTGATGACTCCCACTTTGCAGTCAAACTTAGCCAGATATCTTTATTTCCAGCGTTGAGACCTGAAAAGTAAAAACTAAACAGAAGGGTTCCAAGACTGAACCCTAAGGAACATTGCTGGTAACCGTCATGCCTTTTGATGAGGGACCCATTATTTCCACTGTGCAGATTTTGTATTTTAGCCACTTTTATAGATTCATAGGTTGGTACTAGGCTATCAGCCCTAGGGCCTATACAAGCCTAGCCATAACAATTCTCTGGCTATTTCTTCCCACATTATTTACTTCCCTGGACCCCTGTCTAGCAGGGCGACTGACATGATCCCTGTGGGGAATTTCCTTTCTCCCATCCAATCGTCAAGGTTCCTTTTGAAGAGGGCCAAAGAGGCACTCTGCATGACATGTATGGGCAATCTATTCCAGAGTCTGGGGAGTCTCTGGGTCAGGAATCTATCCATCCAGCATGTTTTGTTTATTGTGATGACAAGGTTTAGATCCCTGGAGCATGTGGCTCTGAGGGATTGGGATTTCTTTAAGTGTAACAACAACGAATATTGCCTGAAACACCACAATAGAAGCTCGCACTCCACCGGAACCTCAGTTTATTACAGTACAAAAAGAGAAATAACGCTTGTAGTCCAAAATACGTTTTCGATCACAATCTTCATCAGAATCAGTACAAAACACATAATTAAAATCCATACTGGTTATATACCTTGTCCAATTAACAAATTAATTAATTGATTGTCAATCAGTAAAGATAGTTTGAACCTAGCAGGCAGTCATTCTAAAAAACAACTACAAGTAGCCTAATAATAACAATGACAAAATTAAAAATAGTGTTATCTATCACTAAATTAGTATTAAAAATATATTATAAACACACCAAATATATAAATGTCATAATAATATAATATTTCCATATATGTGCATATATACACATACTATACTGTATTAGAGTTGTGGTTATATATTCAGAGTGTTTTTAATTTTGGATTATATTATTATGACATTCACACCCACATAGGCCACTGCCATGTTGTAGTCAGACATTTTGGGGGGGCATGCTTTGCACCCCTGCATCATTCTGACAGCTCTACCCAGTGCACCATGTAGAATGATGGGTCTAGCAGTCATCTCAATCTACCCCCAGACTAACACTAACTTTTTGACTAGGGTTGACATGGGTCCTAAGGGTATCCTTGGGGGGGGGGTTCTTTCCTACATCTCCCAGGGGGTTTTCTACTTAAGGCCTGCTTATAGTTTTCCATTCCTCACTCTGGCTAAGTGGTTGCACCATGGGAGTGGGAGTTCCATGGGACTGCATGCTCCCTCCCATGCTGTTTTAGACTATGCCCTCCCTTGCACAACCCAGCCTTCAACAGGGACATTAATTGGAAAGCCTGTGTATTCACCTCCCACCCTGGGACAGGAACCCCCATCCCTCCCTGTAGCCCCATCAGACATAACTTAAGCACTAACCGAACCTGGGTTGTCTGGGCTATAGTCAGGGCTTTACCCTCCAAGCCAGTGGAGCAGCTGTGTTGTAGCTATAATTGCCAAATCTTGGCACATAAAAGACAATTCACCATATCCCTGTTCCTGTCCTACATGTGGAAAGGAGAAACTGTTCCTAACTATAGAGTCATTGATCACCAAAACATTTTTATTTGTAAAGTTATTTGGCGTGGGGGCTTGGAATGATTTGCCTCTTAGTGACTCTTCTTCAAAGACATGTTTGAAGGAAATGCAGTGCTGGATATGCTCTGAAGCCTGGTCTTTTTGATCTAGGAGGCTTTTGATAAGGAATTGTTTACAACATCAATGTATGACATATTTTTTGGGTTTTGTTTGGATTGTGACTGAAGTATGCATTGGTCACAGTCAACGTTGCTATGTGAGAGGGAGGCCTCCAGGTTATTAGATATTTGTACTTCTCATTTCATGATCTCCTACTCAGAACAAATAATTCTATCTGTGAGCATAAAGCAGTTACAACACTGCTTTAGGATACCTTGTGCTAAGGGTTTGGCAACAGATGGAAAACAAGCTGCCTGATCTTTCACTACTATTGGCCAGTGATTTATGACATTTAGTTTGGAATACCCTGCATAATCTTAATGTAAGATAGTTAAAAAACAGAAGTTACTATAGCAGCGATAAACAGTGCTATCAAAAACTGGTCACTCAAAATAGGAGGTAAAAGCAAAAAATGTAACAAAATATCACAGCACAGATGTAATAGTTCAGTAAATGCAGGGTTACAGCTGTTTTTTTGCAGGTCACAACTCTGGAGTGCTCAATATACAAAGTAGCAATTCGAGGAAAATGAGAGGCTACTTGTGCTAGAACACCTTTTATACACTGAAAGACATCAAGAAAATGTTCACTAGAGTACCTCAACAAATCAAAACACATTGGGTTAAGCCCTTATAGCAAGCACATGCCTGGATCTAGATTTTTTTCCTCTAGTGCCACAGAAAAAAGTCTAGCAATTAAGCAAGATCACTGTAACAGCTATAAACACTGCTAGTAGAAACTTGTGCATTCAAAATAGTAAACAAAGCAACAAAACAGCAACAGAAGTCACTTAGCCCAGAGAGTAATGGTTTCAGCAAGAACAATGTTTTTGCAGGGCAAAATCCTAGGGTTTTCAGCTGAATCAGTAGCAACACGAGGTAAATGTAAGGCTTGTTGACTATAAAATGCCATAAATGTCTCAAACAAATCACAGAACATACCACCCAATCACAATGCAGTAGATTAAGAGACAGCACCAAGAATATATTTGGACCTAGTACATTTTTTTCTCCACAGGGAAAAAAAAAACTGTCATTCTTGTATTATTTAATTTACACTCAGTATCCTACTTTCAGCATATCACTTTCTGAAGCCAAGAATGTACAAACGTTAGTCATGCAGTTTCATTCAAGTCTACTCAATGACACACTCCCAGCTTTCTACTCAATTACAATACTCCTTACGTTATTTCTCCCCACTCCATTAAATCTAATTCATTCTTAATACTCAGAGCACTCTACCTACTTGTCATACCATACCCTAGCCTATAAACATAGCTACAACCTGTACTATAATAATTAAATTATCTAACCCTTGTACAGCTCTATACTACTCCAACACTCTATTTGGCAAAAGAAAGGGTAGGTCAAAGGTCAATTTATTAGGCTTTCCAATTTAATTTCAGATGATTAGAAGTTCATGAAAGAAGTGGATATTCTGTCTTCAATGTTTTTGGAGAGAGGATGCCCCAAGGAACTAATCAATCCACAATTTTGTCAACTGAAATTTACAGTAGGTGGGTAACTTGATTCAGTTAGAAAAAATAAATGTCCAGCATGAGATTGTCCATTTTAAAATTGCTATGATACTACCTCCTGAGAAGAATGACAGGCATTTGAAAAACATAATGTGGCATAACTGGACTTAACCATTAAAAATGGTCCCTCCAAACAAATTTTGGGTGATGGGCCTTTGTGTACAAAAGGGACAGTAACCTTAAGGATAGACTTGAAAGTGTTTACAATAAACCTGTCTCCTATTCCGGTAGTGTTAGAAAAATGACTAAGTGTGGCTGTTGCAGCCAATGCAAATTTATCAATGACACAACTAATATATCTGTACCAGGATATAAAAGGGCCATTGGTTGTGTGGGCCACTATTATTGTAGAACAAAAGGTGTGCTTTATATTACCTCTTATATATCCTGTGATGGTTTTTATATGCTGAATACAGAAATCCCACTTAAACAAAGGATTTGTGACCATAAAAATAAAGAATCAAAATACCCTTATTAAACAAGCACAACAATGCACCAGTGTCAATAAATTTATATATTTTTTATATTGGAACAAGTTCTCTAGTACAAGGTGGAAACTGAGAAAATATGATTGAATACAGGGGAGTTGTTGTGGCAAGTGAAATTAAATTTTGGGCTATCTTCAAGTTTTAATGAAGACATGTATATTAATTGTGTTTTAAAAATGTGGGCTGCAAACTATAAGAACAGTTTTGTTTGGTATCTGTTTTTACGTGCTTTTTGTATATTTTATTTGGTATATATGTTTGTGTTTAGTCACGTGATTTCTTGGTCACATGACTAAGATCAGATGGTTTATATGGTTATTTTAAAGGTTTGTACAGCACTGTGTGTTTGCATTCTGAAGAAGTCTCTAATAAAAGCGAAACAAAAGTGCTCAATTTCTGTGGAAAACATTTGCTCAGCATTCTTTTAGTTTTTGGTTCTTGTTTTTTGATGTTTTGACCATTTATCTGAGCTTGGGTTTTCTCTCCAAATATACCTTAAATTTAATTTTTTCTCACTTAATATTGCAATTCCTATTTGTATTATGCTAACTTGCCTTTAATTTCTCTATAAACTGGCTAAAATTTCTCTAAATATTAAATCATTGTCATATAACTTGTTTCTATTCATAACCAATTCCATATTATGTCTAATTTGGCATAATTATTTAAAGTGCAGATGTTTTTGCATTGTTTTTGAAGATTGCAAAATTATTGTTTTTAAGATGTTTTGTAATATTTTGGAACTTTTCTCCCCTGGTCTCACTGAAAATGGCCTCCTACCCAGTCAGACTTTCCTAGTAATCAAATGTCAGTACATTAATAAATAAATCAAATCAAATAAAATAAAAAGACTAATTAACAAAGCGTTATCATGCATTATGGACATTTATAACATCAGTTCACATGCACTCCTTGGCCCTCTTCAAAACCTTAACACCATTAATTCTGAAACTATCAGAGCCTCAACCAGAGATCTTATATTAGCTTCCCTAAACATTTCAGTATAAACAACAAATGGACAAGCCAATTCTGAATCCTGGCTAAAGATACATTCTATCACTCAGAGTATACACAAGACACCTGTGGTACAAGGCCAGGATGAGCTTTGTTGCTAGTAAAACAAACTATAGATTGACATCCTAGCTACAACTAAAAGTAACATAACCAGTGGCAATGTACCACACTGGATCATTGCCACTTAGCACCAGAGAAGACTACTCAACTTTGTACTGCCTTCATTTATATACCATTCCCATACTCAGTAACAGAAAATATACTTTGACAAATATTCCCAAATGATCCTGCAAAAGACAACAACTGGCCAAAATGGCAGCAAATTCAGCAACATACTACAATGATAACTCTTGGAACAAATTGTAAGACTCCTTACACAGTCATATCAGAAAAAAGTGACTCAGCACTGGATTTAATAATAAGTAACCTCAAGTATAGATGGACAGGACTTGTTATCCTCCAATATAATAAAAGTGACCATTGCCTGCTTATATTCACATGGCCTTTCAAACCTCAAAAATCTCTACCACAAGTAATGATTGTGAGACCCTTTCCATACGAAACACTTTTGTCTTAATACTGAAACCAGTAAACCTAAATTATTCTGCAAAGACATAAAAAAAGCTAACTAATTAACTAACTCTCCCCACACCAATAACAGTTACTAACAGCAATACTAACTTTGCAGACAATCGACTTTTTTCAGCCATGTAATAACCTCACAATTCCAGTCAATATATTACATACAAGCAGTACTGCATTATCCCCACAGCTATATCCATTAGTAGAGTATACTGCAATCTTTTACTTTACAGAATGTTCTGCCAGGAAAACCAAAAATCTACTGAAAAAAAACTAAATGCATTCTCCTCCAAATTTAGTAAACTTCACCACACATTCTTAAGAAGAGCGGATGATAAAATTGCAGAGCCAGTAACATACATATATATTTTTACACTCTTTCTCTCTCTTTCCACAGGAATCATTCCTCCAGATTTGAAACACAGTATTATTATCCCATTCTGGAACAAGCCTTACCTGTAGTTCTTAAAAATTACTGCCGTATTTCCAATTTCTGCCCTATTGCTAAAAGTTTTGCGAAAATGATATATAAACAGATATTTAAGCAGATATCTGTGGACTGCTATCTGACTGGCAACACAGTTCTGCAAATTAGTACTATTACAACATTATTTACTGCCACTGAACATCTGTTGTAACATGAACTGCTTTGTCTGGCAAGTTAACATAAAGGGTCAAGGCTGTGCCACAGACAACACAGACAAGCTGCCTACTACGTGTCTGCTGGTGGGAAAGAATCCTTCTGGCATTGGTTGATTAGTGAAATGGAAAATGTGGCAGTGACAACATTCTTGTTCTTGGGGTGGGGCTGCTTTGTGATAAAAGTAACAATAAAAATAGAAAGAGAGTGTGTGTGTGTGTGTGTGTGTGTGTGTGTGTGTGTGTGTGTGTTTGTGCATTCTATTTTTGAGCAAATGGGTGGAAGACTGGCTATTACATGATAGCATGCTAAATTATGAGGAAGGGCAATGATGATAGAGACTTAATACATGGCAGGAAGGGTAATTTCTGTTCCCTTATGCCATGCCATTAAGCAGAATCAATTGTATCATATGACCAGTGCTCTTAAGGGAAGGTCCCTGCCATTTTAGAGTGCCCTGTCGTCATGCAGGATTACTAGTACCATGTTAATAGGTTATTATGGGGCACAGCATACTATTCCACTATATACCATGTCATTAGGCAGGGTCAGGTCAGACATCTTCATTCCATTGTATTTAACTATAGTATGACCAATGGCCTTTATCTTAGACACTGTTGTATCAAACTAGGGTCATTGACATCATGTGACTAGTGCAGCTTGCAAAGATGTTTTCCGACTTCACTATATTTTGTAAACTCTCGCCTCAGTGGTTACCCTTCCTCAGCTGAACTGATGTAAAGATAATGTATATGGTCATTCACTAGACTACATTATGTATGCACTTCACAGTGAATAGAATTGTAATTTGCATGTATGGAATACATTGATGAAATAGTGGAAATTCTGTGAAGCAGTTCTCAAAAACAATGTAGACACTTCTACTGTGTCTACCCAAAACTTCTAGAAAGTAAATGGAAACATTGTAGGCACTTCCACTGGCTCTACCCAAAACTTCTAGAAAGTAAATGGAAACATGTCATAGGAATATGGCTGGTGTTTAACCTGGTATGGAAATGACATGTTAATGTGTGCATTTTAGAGTACAAGTATGAACATTGGTATTCTAGGCAAAACACAATATTTTAAAAGTCCATCAAGAAATTCCATTAGAAATGAGCAACATTGTTGCTTATGTACACATTTGTAACAGAAAGCAAGAAATTCCATTAGAAATGTGCAACATTGTTGCTTATGTACACATTTGTAACAGAAAGCAAGAAATTCCATTAGAAATGTGCAACATTGTTGCTTATGTACACATTTGAAAATGAGAGCAGAAACTTAAAGTGATAAAGAAGTAAGGATATTCAGTGTGTGTATCAGCCATTAAGAGCATCTGTGACATAATGATGGAACTCCAAGTAAAACTTTACCAGCAACCAGAGCAGATCTATATTATCTATTTGAAAACGTTTTACTGAGCTGCACAACTGCTGCTTTGAGCAGTATATGAGAGGCACCAAATACACACTCAATCCAATAGTGCTTTAAGCAGCTTAAACATATTTCCTGACTGCCCCTTAGACGTTTAACTTTTTTAAATGCTTGTACAATGCAAAGTCACTACTTGAGGATAAAGCCATCAGTTTCATTCATTTCATGATTAAACGTGTGACTCGATTGGTTGAGAGGACATGCCTTTGACAGTGTTGGAAACCACCAGCATATACTACCCAATGTTGACAACAACTGTTAGGTTGACGTTGAACTGTAGTGCAAAATGGTAACATCTGAGCTTACCTTTTTGATAGTAGCATGAGTTACGGTTCTGGAAAAATCACAAGAATCTGTTGCTAACCCATATTTAATGTTTGACATGAGTTATGGTAGAATTATCTACACAAAGGTGCATTGTTTTCACGGTTCTTAATATTTCCATCATGAAACTGTTTTCCAAGAACTCACACTATGAGTACTTCTCTGCTGCATATATCATTGTAGTCACACACAGCATGGGATCATTAAAACATGGCAAAGATTTTGCATAATGGTATTACAGCCGATATATCATTGTAGTCACACACAGTATGGGATCATTAAAACATGGTAAAGATTTTGCATAATGCTATTACAGCCGAGTGACGTCTCCAGGCGTTTCTGCAGTTACATCCTACTGCTCCTCTAGGCGTCAAATATTGCCTGTTCATATTTGCATTAATAATTTCAAAACCATGTTACATACAAGGTATTGGAAAATTTTAACTTGAAGCATACATGATAGCAAACACAATTGTATTGATATATGACCTCTGTCAATGGGTATTTGTTAAAAATGTAAGGTGATAACTTAAATTTTTAAACACTGAAGCCACGCCCACTAAGAGTTAAAGGTACACACTCAAAAGAGCTCTACTGGAGAGAATGGTTTAAAGACACTTTTCACAAACATATTCTGACATAGAATCATGAAACCTTTGGAGATAATCTGTGAAAGATCCTCCCACAATACATATCAATGCATTTCAGAAGTCCTACTTTCAGTTATTTCTTATGAAGTAGGCATATAATATAATCGTATGACAGTGCCAACACCAGAAGATTCATGCTGTCTTCCTTTCAATTGAGAAATGATGCCAGATCCCAAATGGCTGAGCTGTCGGTATCCTTATGACATCCTTACCTTGTTCTCTCCCCAAGTAACTTAGAGCTATTTAGGGTGTCGTCACAGCGGGAATGGCAGGAGTTTTGGAGGAGTTGAGTTGCCAGGCCGGGAGCAACCTTCCCGCCCCTCCACAGCCACAGCACACACATGCACACCTAGGGCCAGGGCCAATCCAGAGTGTCCAATCCACTGCATATGTCTTTGAGGTGGGGAGGGACCCGAGGAAACCCGGAGGACCATCACGAGGGACAGGGAGGACATGCAGACAGAAGGCACCCCAGCCGAGGATCGAACCAGAGAACCTCTTGCTGTGAGGCGGCAATGCTAACCACTGCACCACCGTGGCCGCCCCCAAGTAACTTAGAGCTACTACACTGAATTACAATGTGTCAATCTATTAGGCAATACATTTTCATATACTACCCCTCTCTTGATGAAGAAATACTTTTCAAGTTGTTCTTCAAATTCAGCCTTTCAGCTGCCACCCATGCCCCCTTTTCCTCTCTGCATATTATCTTTAACTCCATCTGTGCCAGTTGCCCCAAATAATGCAGTGCATCCAAATAACAGTTTTATTACTTCTCTCTTCCTCTGTTTGAATAATGTTGTAAATCTACTGGGATATGCTAGTCTATCTGTAACACTTACATTTTGTTAACACTGTATTGTACACTTTCTGTTGCGCTAATTTCTTGCCATCCTGAACTGTACACAGAAGTCCAGATGCAGCTTTACTACTACCCTACCCTGTCTAAGGAAATGGTGACATTATAATTTCTCAGATTCATTACTGTCACTGTTCCCCCAGGATGTTAATGGCCTTTAGGACTGTTATTTCACATTGCATAGCATGATTTACCACACAGACAAAACGATTAATCCTCTACATACATTCCTTCATTTGTCCTAGTAAAGAACACCTCTCCAAAATACCTTTTCATGGATTTCTATCTCTTAAGTCCATAAGCCTGCCCTTTTTAGATTAAATCCCAGGAATCACCCATATCTGCTGAATATGCCAGATACCACTGGTCTTCTCTAGCAATCACAACCCCTATGATTTCTGGGCCAATCTTTGAATCATTAACATATTAACTAACATTGCTTTTTAAACACAGTGGTGTAGTAATATATAACATGAATATACTGAATAGAACTGGTTCCACATTCATTACTGCTGATACACTCCATTCTTTCTGGCATTCTCTTACCATGTTTCAGACCAGATGGCCACATCACCATTTTGGACCTTCCCCTATCCTAAATCCTTTCATGTGAGAGACTGCACTAAAAGTTTTACTGAAAGTCAGATAAATTCCTTACAGATTTCACTTGTTTGTCTCACTGATGATGCAGTTGCAGATATGACTCAAGTTAGACTGGTAAAACCTCTGCTGTGTGAACCCATAGTTCTACCATCACCTGTCTTCAATGTATTTGGAGAAGGGATAACCTTCTCTGGAATGGAACAGGCATATTTCCTGTCTCCTTCCTGCACTAATCTTTATGGAAAACAATTGCCATCACCATCTTCCACTTATTATAGAGACTGGACTTTCTGACATTGTTTTAATCACCATCTCTGCTATTATTTTTTTAAACCTGAACATAAGTAACATTTCTTAGTTTTACATTGAATGTAATAGCGAATCAAGCATAACGTTTTTGATTATAATCCTATAAATAACTTTCGCATATCTTCATCATATAAAAGACCAAAAAACATCTGTTATCTCAAGAGAGGCTGAATAATGATGTGAGAAACTGCATAGGGAGAATGGACATGCCAAACATTTGTGTAAGCAGTGCTAATTTACTTACATTTATGCCTTCACAGCACTGAAACATGAAGGCTTCATCAGAGCTTCAGTTACTGAAAAGCAACACTGCAATACAACAGACATGCCTACTACATAATGAAACAAAACTGTGGTACTGAATGTTACATTCAGTCGAGTGATTGCTGAGTAAACATGATAAACCTCTGAAAAATGCAAAAATATAGCTATTTCATCTCCATTTTCTGAGTTTATATTTTTCTGCTAAATGGCACAGAGAGCTGTGCTAGGCTACTCACAGTGTCAAATTGTTCACCATGCATTTCACAAGCAGAAATAAATCAAGAAAAACATAAGCAGAAAAAGGTATGATAGAGGAGAGGTTGACATAACAATAGATGGGTTAGATGAAGAAGTGTGTAAGGAGGGAGTATTAGTATGATAGGATTAAGAATGTAGGTTAGTCGATGGAGCAGCAGTAGGGATGCAAGTAAAAGAAAAGAAAGGTGAAAAAGTTAGGGTGATTGATAGAGACTGGCAATAAAAGAGAACCAGAAAGAAAGGAGAATTTAGTCAGGATGGGAGCATGAGCATAACCATGAGGAAGTTATGTGTTGTGTTTGTAACATGTGGCAATGTACCTTGTTTTACGGTGGATGGGATGGAGTTTCAGTCTTAAGCAACATAGGGTGAGCAAAGTGAGTTGCCTGCGCTGTTATGAGACTTAGTCCTCTTCAGGAGATATTAGTTCTGTGAGCAGAGATTCCTGGAAGGGAAATAGTGTTTGAGGAGGTTTTGTAGTGATGGGACGTGTTGAGTTTGTGTGTTATTTTGTGAGCACTAAGCAGTTGGGAGTAGGTAAGGTAGTTCAAGCCAGTGCAGATTCTTCAGTGCTAGGCAGTGGTGAGAACAGTTTGGTAAATGGGATGCAAACTTAGCTATTTTATTGTAGCAAAGCATTGTTTCTGTGCAGATAGAGATTTGGGTAGAAAAAAACATTTTTTAGCATTTAAAAGTAGTTGACAGTCATCAACCCAGGTCTCAACTAAAGAAAAGGAGTCCTGGGTCATTCTGTCGCATAGCAGTAGGTTTTGTGCAGAGCATTTGAGCATGGCATCATCTGCATATTGTACTATGGGGGCTTCTTTGTTAGCTTTTTAAGATTATTAGTGAATATGTTGAATAGTAAAGTGCTTAGAATAGATCACTGACATACAGGGAGAGACACAGAGAAAGTTTATAGCTCAATTTTGTTGGTGAGATGGCTGTGGAACGAGCTAAGGGATGAATTGGAGAGACCTAGGGAGAACAGTTCACGGAGCAGGTGTTGATGTGAAAATGTGTCAGATGCTTTTGGGATGTCTAAGAAGAGGGAGGATACTAGGTTGTTACCATTTCTATTAGAGTTTATGATTTTGGTAAAACTGAGCAGAGCAGTAGTGGTACTATAGTGAGGTCAGAAACCATGCTAAGTGTCAGAGAGATTGTTGTTGTGAAGATGGGAAAGGAGCTGGGAGTTAATGCATGTTTCTAATATGTTGGAGAGTGGACATAGAATGGCTATAGGTCAGTAACTGGAGAGGTCGGTGGATGATCTCTCTTTATGAAGAGGTATGATATGGGATTGTTTCCAGATGGCAGAGAAAGTAGGTTATTGATCAGTTTATGAGTATAGATACAGGATATGCTGTAACATCTGCAGCAATTCTGAGATATTGTGGGGGCAGGTTGGCAGTAGCTGCTGTGGATTTGTTTTAGTTTTAAGAGATGTTTTAATAGAAAAGTAGATACTGGTTGGAGGGAAAAAGGACTTTGGTGGTGATTAGTACCGTTTGGGATAGTGAGGATGGTGGGTGGTTTGTTGTTAAGTAGAGAGAGGACAGAGTGCATGAAATGTATATGTAATTGGTTACCTAAAGGGACCAAGTTTTTGATGAAGGAGTTATAGTTTGGTATTGGTATAATAGTTTTTTGAGTGCATTCCATAAAAGCTTAGGGTTCTTTTGGTCATTGACTTGGAGATTTGAAAAGTATTTAGTTTTGTCTGATCTGATTTTGTTTTGTTTAGAAAGGTTCCTGAGCTATCTAAAGTATTTTGATTTTTGTGGTGTTTTGTCAGTAGACCATGCTTTTCTGGCTTTATCTCTGTTTAGCATGAGTTGCCTGGTTTCTGTTGGAAGTCATGGAGTGGGGATAGATTTGATTCGTTCTGATCTGATGGGAGCTAGTTCATTTAGTATGTAAGGAATGTGTTGTTAAAGTGAATTATGGCACAGGGACAAATACTTTAGAATATCCCAGTTGCATTTGTTAAGGTAGCTAATCAAAGCGTCATTACTGAAGGAGGAGAGTGTATGCACCTTATTATAGATTATGTGCATGATTAGGTCAGTAAATGGTCATTGATAGTGTCAGGTAAGCAGCCAGCAGTGTTCATTTTGTTAGCGGTGGTGGTGAGGATCTAGTCTAATGGAGACTCCCTATTACTGCATTTGTCTATTTGAGTAGCAGTAGTGATAATTTGGGTAAAACCAAAGAGATTGATGGAGAGTGTGGGAGAGTTAGAGATGATAAGTAGGTAGTCTATATTAACATCACTTATGATGATGGTTTTCCTGTTGATATTATGAGACATCCAATACAGTGTTTCTTCTAGTAATGAAATGTTGTTTTCAGGAAGGATACAGATGGCAGTGATGCATATGCTCTTGTGTTTGCTGATTTCCAGGAGAAAGAGAGAGAGAGAGAAAGAAAGAATGTTTCAACATTGGGATAGTTGGGATAGGTGAGGAGGTAGGACATGATTTTAAGTGTTTTTTGTATACCATAGCCATGCCACTAGTTTTCTTACACTGTCCGTTGTTGTTGTGTCTTTTGGCTTATCCCAGTTAGGGGTCGCCACAGCGGATCTCCGGTCTGCTAATGTTTGGTAGTGGATTTTTACGTGCCGAGTTACCAGCCCTGATGCACAACCTTCAACGAAGGCACGCCCATTCATGCATGCTTCCACACAGAAGACTCTCTAGCTGAGAATCGAATGGGTCAACGTCTTGCTGTGAGGCAACAACGCTACTGCAGCACCACTTTACACTGTCCATAATTTCTAATAATGTTGTAGCCTGGGGTGAGATTTTCAGGTCTTTAGTACCTGGTTTTAGCCAGGTTTCTGTGGCTATTAGGATGCCAGGGTGTAGGAAGCTATACAGGCATGTAACTGTGGTAGTATATTGTAGATGCTCCAACAATTTAAGTTAATCAAAAGTAGACCATTACCTTGGTTGAGTGGAAAATGAGTACTAGGGGTAGCCAAAGTGTTAAAAATGCAACTATGTAGAGATGGTCCAGTATGTAGATCATCAAAAGCAAACTTAGATGAGAGGTGTGGTGTAATGAAATAATTTTTTATATTTAGTTTTCATCTTTAAATTATCTATGTGTAGTACGGATTCTTTGATGCATTTGTAATTAAAGTATAGAATGTGATAGAATATAAGCTGGGTACTACAGCAGGGTGAGAAGGGATGAATTAGAACTATAGTGTAATATTCTGAAGGTGACAGTGAGGTTAGGTAACAATAGAGTGTGATAAGATGTGGCATGGCCTAGAATAGATAGTAGAAAAATAAGTGAAAGGGCAGCATAATGTAGTTTTGATAAAGAAAACTAGGTTTGAAGAATTTAATAAGGGGTGATCGGAAGAGTAAATTAAGTTATTGCTATTTAAATTGAGGTGGGTGGATGGAATAGTAAGGGGTGGAGAAAAAAGAAGAGTGAGGGGGGAAGGACCAAAAGAAAGGTGGTATGATGTAATATAGCTATGTGTAAGGGGGATGAACATCTAGGGGGGCTGTAATGTGCATGATTGATTGCAGTTATGCAGTGGGCGGACTTTGGGAAGTTTAAATAGAGTTGTAGCGGGGGTGGGTGGAAATTGGGGGTAAGAGAGGGGAATGAAGTGAGCCTAAGCTAGGGAAGGGCCATCAAAGCTGGTTCCATATCCTTAGGGACAGTGCAGGGCCAAAAGAAATCAATACAGTTGGCACTGCTAGAGTTTGCACACAAGTAACTAAGGATGCTTACTTGTGTAAACGCAAAAGTAAATCTTAAACTATGTAGTATTAAAAGTGTGTGTGTGTGTGTGTGGGTCACCACGTGGAGTTTCACATGCTGGCTTGCCAGCACCAGACTAAAAACAGTAAGGGTTGAAAGACATAATAGTAATGCAGAAAATAGTTATTAGTGAAACCCCAGGGCTTGGAAAATGGAAAAAGCAAAGGAACACAAACTGCCCACACAGGCAAAGAGGTAGATTCACAAAATCAGCAGCTGGAAAGAGAAATTAAAGTGCAGGCTGCCAGCAAGAGAAGGGCATATCTCATTAATTAGAGAGGGAAGGAGAGGGGAGACTTTAAGAAGCAGTGAAGGCTATTTTTGATTCTAGCTCTGAAAGAACAGCCAAAAAGCAGACAACTAAGTAGAGAAGAGACATTACACTTGGTGCAGTTTGAACAGAGCATGATTAGGGTAAAAGAATGAACAAGTAATTTCCCTTTCCATTGAGTAAAAAGGCAAGTCTGTAAGCTTTTGCAAGGCTGGATGTTGTATTTACTCAACAACATATCTTGTGTGTGTGTGGGGGGGGGGTGAAGTCCATGACTAAACTGAGTAAAAAGGCAAGCCTGTAAGCTTTCACAAGGCTGTAAAATATACTGAGTAAAAAGACAATTCTGTAAGCTTTTGCAAGACTGGATGCTGTATTTACCCTGCTGTAGTATTTTTTTGGAGGGGGTGAAGTCTACAACTGGCTAGTGCAAGTGGCTGAGGGTGGACAGTTGGAGGCTAACTTTCCAAACAAGTTTGCACAGCCCTCCCAAAACCCAGTCCTAGCAAACTACATAGCCCTCTCAGAACCCTGACTTTAACCCAAAAACTCATATCCAGTTACTAACCCTAACATGGCACTTCCTTACTGCTTCTGAAACCTAAACTCCCTGATTGCTGACAAAGCCTAAAACTCTCCTTCTGCTCCCTAAATTTCCTGATTGATCAGGAAACAATCTATTTCTCCCTACTCTCCTTTATGGTAGCCCCATTTTGACTAACCTACACATAACCCTCGAGAACAAATTACAGCCGTACCACTACAAAATAGCAAAATTTGCCAGTAATATGCTAACCCGAACACAACATTGCCAAGTCTTAAAATGCTTAAACTGGCTTGAATTCTCCCACTATCTACAACATTCACAACTAACACTCACCACAAACTACTGTATAACCCTAATTATTGCCCCTCTCTTCAGACCATGCTACAAACATACACCCCAACACGACATCTTAGGTCTTCAAGTAAATAACTCCTAAGCATATCAAAACCCAACAAACGTGCAGGGCAAAGCCTTTATTCATTCTTCATTGCCAAACTTTGGAATGCTCTACCCTCTTCTATTACTCACACAGACTCCATCAAAGCTTTCACACTTGCACTAAAGTCCCATTTCCTGGATAATCAAATGTGTTCCTGCAACAACTGGCCTAAACCACCATGACTAGATTATTTTCACTAGAAACTATCTAATGATATTCTTTAATTATTCACCCATCAATTTTTACTCTTCCTATTTATTTGCTTAGTTCTAGACTTATTTCACTATAGGCTATCTGGACTACTTTAGCAGCTTTATAGAATAATGCTGTTCTTGTGACTGCTTAACTCTATGACAAAAAAATAACCCATTGGATATATTCTGTATATACCTTCTGTAATGTTGTTATTCTGTATTGTATAGTTGCTGATCTACCATTATACCATGATATACCATTATACCATGATATACCTGTTATACCATTTCTTTGTAACTGTACTTGGAGATTTTCTCCCCAGCCTCTACTGAAAATGGGTTTCTGATCCAGTGGTCTTTCCCAGTTACTAAATGTCAATCATCTTCTTCTTTCGGCTGCTCCCGTTAGGGGTCACCACAGCAGATACCAAATGTCAATAAAATAAATAAAATCCCTAGCTCTAAAACTCCCCTCTCACTTTTGAAGCTGAATTACTTGACATCTCCTTAACCCTAAATGCCTCTCCAGCTCCATGACTCTGAGCCTGACTCTTCCAATCAGGCCCTAAATCTAACAGCGAAGCTCCCATCACCTCCCATATCCTGCTGCACTTACTTTGTTTGAACGTGGTATTGTGTTCAGGTGACAGCTGGCAGCTCCACTTCCACCCCAGGTCTGCTGCACCTTTCCTGCGCAGCTAGTTGAATTTGAGTGCAAAAAGCAGGCCATGTGAGCTGTCTGAGAAAGGAGTTCCTGGCTACCAGACTGTGCTTTACAAGCAGCTGAGACTTGAGGTCATGAATTATATGCAGTTACGCATTTCTTTAAAATGTGTCTGGTGAGGCAAGAACAAATAACTTTGATAACAAAGCATTTATGAATAATGGACATTGAGTTTCAGATTCAGTCTCATTCCTTCCCACCACATTCTTCTCTCAGTCAGCCAGAGCACTGTATTTCTTGCATTAGTAAACCCCAGATAATTAGTCAATTGCAAATGTGTCTCATCCTATCAGCAACACTGACCTTTTCATGTTATACTTGCATTTTCTTTTTGCAGCAGTTTAACATTAAATCTGACACTGCATTTATGAATCCTGAATATTTACAGATCTAATCTTACCTAGAAATGGTCCTTTCCCAAATGTCTTTGCTCAGTAACAAGTCATATAGCATGTCTTATTTCATACAGAGTTTTTAAGCAGTAACTAGATCAGTAACTTATACTTTTGACATACCCCTCTGCTATCTATAACCATAACTTTGCCTATATTCACATATATTTAAATTATGCATTATTTTGAAGGTATACATAACATTCAGAACAAAGTGAAGATTCAGTAAATTCATATGGCCTCAGAGGAGGAATAAAATTGAGGTATAAATAGCAATAGTAGATTTGTGAATCCTTAGAACCTGAATATCTTTATGACAACAATGAGTGTAAATAAGAAAATAGAACTACAAATACATTGTTATGCATGTGTGTTGCTTTCCTTGGCAAGAAACTTTCATTATGTAATAAGCAAAGTGATACAACAGCAAGGGAGACAAAATTCCTAAACAAATTATTATGAGATTATTATCAGATACAACATGCATGTACTGAGGAAGTTAACTAGGACAAAAACATCACAGAGACCAAGAAACTGCTATGATATGTTTTTTTTATGTCTGAAGATCATTCTGGAAAATACATTCTGTGGAATGCAACTGCTGTGCTTAAAATGTAGTTTTCCTTTAAAATGGCCCCTGAACTAAAGGAGCACAAAAGCTTGCACATGCATCTGCAAATGATCATCATAGCACTTAAAGTACTTGACACTAATACTGCAAAAAAAAAAAAAAAAAAAGACTAACAAAGTTAAAACTTTAATCACCTACCTACAAGTGGTTCAGAATATGTGCTCTTACACATGTAACACATAAACACCTATATATATATATATATATATATATATATATATATATATATATATAAACCAACCACTAAGGACAATGACATTATCTCACCAGGCTATAACATAATTAGATTAGACCATCCAAACAAAAAGGGAGGTGGGGTTGTAATACTATATAAATCTGTGCTGCAACTTTCCACCCTAGATATGACACATCCTTCACCTTGCAATGCTGAAATCTTAATGTCCAAGCTTGCAATTAATGCTAATACATCCATTTATATTATCTGCTCTTACATCCCTCCAGGTAATAAACTTTAATACCATTGAAAATATCCTCTGTTGGCTTTCCTCAAACTTCCCACAAGAAACCATACTCCTTGGTGATCTCTATATTGACTGGAAAAGTTGCTCATCTGATAATCCTACTACCCACATAAACCTTCATGGCTTTCATCAAACCATCACCTTCCCTACAAGAACACACAAACCCAGCAATAAACAAACCACCTTAGACTGGATACTAGTTAACAGTAACCCCCAATCTTATAAAACAGGCATAACTTCCTGACGATATCAGTGACCACTCTCTTACCTTTATAACTAAATTAAAAACCTTAATACCCAATCAAGTAAACTTCAGAACCACTTGTAACATAAAAAATCTAAACCCAGTCAACTTTCAAGCAGAACTTACAGTTTGCAATTGGACTCCCCTAAAATACCTACCACTGGAGGAAGTTGTCTGATATTTTAACAATAAATTCTTACAACTCCTAGAGCACCATGCACCTTCTCGTATGATCAGCATTACAAACTAGCTCCCTGGCTCACAAAAGAAACAAGGCAAAAAATGCAACTTAGAAATAAAATCTGGACCAAATGGAGACATACAAAAGATCTAACGGATCACTTAACCTTTAGATAGCTCAGAAATGCCACTAAGAAAGCCATACTCCAAGACAAAAAAAAAATATTACCTACAATTCCAACAAACTCAATATCCAAACCCACAAAAATTCTGGTCAGGAATAAACAAATTACTTCATCCTGACCACTCTAAAATACCCACACAATCTAACTTGACTTAACATTCTTCCACCCAAATTGCTGACATTTTTTAACAAATTTTTCTCTGAAACTGTCCAATCTCTAACAAATTCTTTACCAGCAGTGTCCACCTCTAGCCCACCTGCGTTGAGTAACTCACTACATTTACAGTCCCATTCCTACATCTCTCATACACATCCTACTTCTCAAACTCAAACCTTGCACCCCATCAGCTGATCTCCTTCCTGATGAATATCTGCAATTAGCAGCTGGAGTACTTGCCTTCCCCATTTCCATCTTAATTAATAGAACCATTACAGAATGTTCCGTACCAAACATCTGGAAAGTTTCACATATTATCCCCCTCCACAAGGGAGGAAACTCAAGTGAACTTTCAAACTTCCACCCAAAAGCCCTTCTTTCACCTATAGCAAAAATTATGGAAAGATGCATTCATCATCAGTTTCTTAATCATCTCCTCCAAAATCACGTTCTAGTAGACTGCCGACATGGCTTTAGACCGTATCATAGCACCTCCACAGTTCTCTTATCCTTTACAGACTGTATAAATAAAAATAGAAATCAAAATCTCCTGTCCTCTGCCCTATTTATTGACCTCTCCAAAGCGTTTGAAATGGTGAATCATGAACTATTGATAGATACACTCAAATCTCTCTCATTAGATACACAAGCAGTCAAATTGTTTAAATCTTACCTAGGAAATAGACAGCAAGCAGTCCTCTGGGACAATGAACTGTCCTCTCTGCTCCCAATTACGCTCGGAGTCCCACAAGGATTGATTTTGGGACCACTCCTCTTTACTATTTTCATTAATGATCTGCCAACCTCCCTTCCACAAACCACCTGTATACAATATGCCGATGACTCAACTTTAATCTGTGCTGCCTCCTCGCCTCCTCAACTTCAATCTAGGACCCCAAAAATATTTTCCTTAGTAGAAAACTGGTTCCATCAACGTGGTCTCCTACTGAACCCTAAAAAAACTAAATTAGTTTTGTTCACCCCCACTCAGAAATCCCCCCCCCCCATAAACTTCATAGTTGTATCTAAAAATGGCACCAAAATAGCCCCTGATATAATTGATCATAATCTTAACTTCAACATACATATCAACCTAACTATCAAATCAGTTAATAGAAAACCTGGTTCCCTTTACAATTAAACCCTTTCTCACACCTTCAGCCAGGACTACTATTGTCCAAACTCAAATAATCTCTACCCTCTTCTAGGTCTCCCCAATTTATACAAACCTCTCCAAAAGCAATATAAATAAGTTGGCAACATCTTACAACAACATCATAGCCAGATTTGTCACTGATGCCCCTTATCGTACCCACCACTGCAATAATCTTAAACTTCTAGGATGGCTAGAACTGCAAAGCCAGTTTCTTTTTAAGCAACTCATAATCACTCACAAGATCCTACATCATCCCTCAAATACTGCCATACTCAGAAACCTTATTAGACCCTATCAAAATATTTTAACCTAACGATCACCAAACAGAGTACTTGTCAGTACCCTAAAATCCAACAACAGATCTGGGGACTGCCTGTTTACTAACTCTATTGGCAACTCTTGGAACAAGCTTCCAAGAGAACTAACATCCCAGACTCCACTCTTCAAAAAACAACCTCTTACTGAAACAGAGACAACTCTCATTGTTTAGTGACTTTAATCCTCGGTGACACACCAGCAAACCATAAATTTTATGATTAAAAGACCAGAATTATGAGGCAGACAGCTGCACATTTTAATTAAAATCATTCAGCTATGGAGCATTTAGACTCTACAAAAGATTCCTCAGTAATCTGCAACCTTGGATACTCCAGACTACCAGAAGCCTCTGGAATTGCACCAAAGTCCCTTTATACAATGACATTTATAAAAGGTAAGAGTTTTTTTTCTGAAATAATGCTAATGTATAACAGCAGTAATCCACTCCAGTATGTGGGTAATGCAGGATTTACATATTGGTTGGCTTGTTTAATCACTCCAGCTTTACTCTTATGATCATAAGATGCTAACTGTGGGTAAATCCTGCATTGCCCACACCCAGTCATGGGTTATTGCTATATTCAACCATAGTTTATGATGAAACACTACTGCTTCTGTAACACAACATTCCTTTTACCACCTCACACCTTCTAAGACACAAGTGCACGTAAAGCATTGCCAGGGTGCAGTACTAAAATAGCAATGATCCAGGTACTTAAGCTCAATGCATGACCATTTTCATGGAGGCTGAAGCTGTGAGGTCAGGCACTGTGATAGGTTCATAGGTTCATACTAGGCTATCTGCCCTAGGGCATTTATAAGCCTAGCCAGAATGTGTTTGGCTTTCGCCACTTTGGCCGGCTAAGAACTTGCTATATTCAACTGGACGTATAAGAGAATTTAAGTACCTTTATCTGCTTTTTTTTTTCAAAAAAATACAGTATTTAAATTGATTTTAACTGTGTGGAAGGAATATTTAGCTGAAATTGATTTTAACTGTGTGGAAGGAATATTTAGCTGAACTGGAAGTTTTCACTCTGCTCTTCAGTTTGTCCCACCCACCCTCCCTGTTTTTGTTTTGGTGTTAATCTTAGTGGCCTTGCAGCTGCCCGCCCCTCTTGTAAATTTGTGTTTGGATACTCCTTCTGGGCCCATCTCATTTGCTCACTCAACTGAGAGCAGTGAGATCATATTCTGATTTCAGGCACTCCTACTGTGTACAAAGAGAGCATCTGGGAAACAGAAAAAAAAAAAAAATTTAAGCTTGTTTCCTGCTTTTCCTGTTAAGTGGTATAGACTATTTGTAGGCTTTTGAGCCCCCAAGCCCTTCTGTGTTGGAGGGAAGCCTTCTAGCTTAGTTTTTTTCCCCTATAACTAGCCAGTTTTCTAGTTTCAGCACTCAAATCTGTTTCTTTGATCTCAGCACTTGTTCAGAAAAAAAAAAAAAATTTCATCTGCTTTTACTGTACTTGTGTTTCTACCTACTTTTGCATCATCTTAAAAGTACTCAATTGTATTTATTACTGCTTGGTGTAACTCATTCTAAGCCTTCTGGTTTAAACACTTGGGCTTTGGACCAGTTGTACTGAGAGGGTCTGTGGTCTGCACTGTAGTGGCAGAACAGGTAGCTTACATCCTTCTAGGTTGGGAACTGCTGATTGAGGGCTCAGTGTCTGTTATTCTAAAAGTGTATTAATTCTGGTTTAAGCACTTAGGCTTTCAGGCCAGTTATTTTACATTAAGAGGGTTCGTGGTCTGCACTCTTGTGGAAGGAGAGGCTGGACTCTGCCCTTCTGAGCTGGGAATTTCTGATTGAAGGCTTACAGTGCATGCATATCTGAACTGCTTCTTACTGAAGTTGGTGCGCCTTGTTTGCTGTGGCATAGACTGGATTCGGGCCTGCTGGATCTAGCTTTGTTTGTGTAACTTGAGCACTAATCCAGGCATTCTCTAAAGTATTCAATTGTATTTATTACTGCTTGGTAGTAACTTGATTAAAGTTTAGCTGTCATTCTAAGTCTTTTGGATTAAGCACTTGGGCTTCAGACCAGTTGTTTTACATTAGGAAGGTTTGTGGCATGCACTGCGATGGCAGGACAGGTAGCTTTCATCCTTCTAAGTTGGGAACTGCTGACTGAGAGCCCAGTGTCTGTTATTCTTAAAGTGTATTAGTTCTGGTTTAGGCACTTGGGCTTCAGGCCAGTTATTTTACATTAAGAAGGTTTGTGGTCTGCACTCTTGTGGGAGAAGAGGCTGGACTCTGCCCTTCTGAGCTGGGAATTTCTGGTTAAAGGTTTATAGTGCCTGAATATTTGAACTGTATCTTACGGAAATCGGTACACCTTGTTTGCTGTAGCATAGACTAGATCCAGGCCTGCTGAATATAGCTTTGTTTATATGCTTGTTGTTTGTTTGCTTGTTAATTCCTGAGCTTCTGTGGCTCACTAGTGATATCTGCATTGCTTACTGTACTTATTTCCTTGTTTCACTTGAAAGAAAGTTACTGTTTGTCGTTTTGCATTTAAGTTAACTGTAACAAATTGCACTTAAGTTACCTGGCACTTGCTCACTAAAGCAATTATATAAGTCAGCACTAAAAATTAAAAGCACTACACCCTCACTCCCCACTGGCCCTGGTTTTCATATATTAGGAATTCCCAATATTATTCTAGCATGTCCAAAGGTCAGTTGTCAATCTGTCCAGCTGGTGAATCTGGGGAATCTTGAGGCAATGTTACAACTGCCTCATGTACACAGACAACCCTCTCCTCCTCCCAACAAATTCCAACACATGTGAGAGATGCAACCATATAGCCAAACTGGAGGCTAAGCTCTCTCATCTCAGTACTGGCATAACCAGTCAGGAGGAGAAGGAAACCATACTCACTACAATTCCAGTCTCACATAGACCTACGCAAACCAAACACATAATCACACAGAGGCTCTAAATAAAGATCTGCGAAGCAGCAGAGACCTCCAAAGCAGACACCCAAGCAGCCGCTACCCCAAAACAAAACACAACACATATCCTCATAAAAGCCAGTGTGCCAAACAGTCACAGCCCTTAAGACTAAACAACACACCTGATACACTTGTAATAGGTGACTCTATCGTCAGGCACACTGACGTCCTGCTCACCAGGCTGAACAAGGAGAGGATCACAGTGAGCAGCCTGTCGGGTGCTAGGATCCACCACATAACACAAGCACTCAGGTCACCCAAGGGTACAAATATGACTCAGTCATTGTCCATGCTGGTGTGAATGACCTGAGACGCTCCTCCCTGACTACATGAAAAGAGACATAAAGGAGCTCTCTGAGCATGTAGCCCAGGACCCTGACCTTGAGTAGCATCTTACCCTCACCAAGAATGATGCCACAATATGAAGACAAGATGATCAATTTCAACAATTGGCTTAAGTACTGGTGTCATTCAAAGGGGATCCAATGCCTGTCAGCTTGGGATGATATGCTCGACGGTTTGCACCTGTCACCCTGGGGCTTCGGATATTGGCAAAGGCTCTATAGTGCCTTTTTTAGGCAAGGCTCAAAAGACAAACCCACCTCCATAGGTATCACAAGGGATAAGAAACTAAGAGTAATGCTGCTCAACGCCAGAAGTCTAAACCTCAAGATGCACGAAACTCTCCTTAGCATGGAGAACATCGATATCTGTGCAGTAACAGAAACCTGGTTCAGGGCTCGAGAGCACCCCAGCACTACCAGGTTATACCTCATACCATGCTAGTATCGATATTCATCAAAGATACCCACACCTCCAGGTTGGTGGCAAAAGCATCAGAGACTATCCATGTGCAACTAACAGTGGGTAAAACTGCCTTCCAGTTTATAGCCTGCTACAGACCACCCTCCCAAACCCAGGAACCCCACTCGGCCTTCCTGAGAACACTGGAAAATATGAAGGTCTCTCCAAACACCTTTTTTTAACCATTTAGAGGAATATGTTTATTTATTTAACATTTGTTAACTGGATAAGTGAACTGGTCCAATTACCCTTTTCAGCCACAACCTAGGCTGTATAAGCAAGACAACACTAGAGAGAGAAAATAAAATACAAAGTATAAAACAAATCCATTAGAAAGTATAATATAGAGACAGTGGGTGGCACACTGAAGCAAAACTGGTTTCAGAAACATTTTATATACAGTACAGAGTACAGAGTGTAGTAAGTAAAAGTGTTAAGACAGTGGATGATATAGTTAGGGAAGCTGGTACAAGTCTGGATATCCATTGCATCTATTAGATGGATAGTGAGAAAAGGGTCAAATTATTGTAGTAGAGTACCTGTAGTGACTGTGCGGTAGGCAGAAGTAAACCGTGCAAGAGAGTTTTTGTAATTGTAAGCTATATAATAGATTATCTATAGTAGCAACGGTAAGGTGTTTCCCCTTATGAAAGCAGAAAATAGTAACTGTAATAGAGAACTATCTAGCAGTGTTGAACTAAGTAACAGTGAAGAAGATGGAAAGAGTTTCAACATGAGTATAATAAAAAGTAACAACATGTAGAGCTCTCAGTCATCTCCACCTGAAAAGGAAGAAATTAGCTAATATAGAGCATTAAAGCAGTGACTGAACTTTCTGCCAAGAAGCAACATGACAAGAAAAAGAGATAAAGTTTGCAAATGGCCCTAGAATGGAGACAACCACAGTAGCTTAAGGGTCGTACATAACAGTGAAAAGTTAAGTACGCATATTTGAAATGCTGGGAAGTAATCCCCCAGTAGGTGAATTAGTGCAACGTTTTCTGCAACAAGTTTATCTTTTGTCTGAGAATATATTTATAGGATTCTCATATGGACCAGACTGCTTGTGTAATACACCTCAACTGGTCAGCACACAAAAAAGTATATAATAGGCAAATACTGTACCCTGATGCAACTGTATATGGAGTGTGTCATGTAAGGCATAGGGCTGTCTGTCTGTTATGTGTCAATGTGGTATGATACACAATCATTGCCCTTATATTCACAGATCCTAACTCAGGTTTAGTAAAGTACTATGAAGTAAAAGCTGAGAGATTGTCACTTACACCAGTCAGGATAAGTGTCAGTGTCTCCATATCACTTTTTGAAAGCTATAGCTGTGATAACCTAGTTGCTTCTGGAGTAATAAATATTTTTCTTGTCATCACACACATGTTCAGGAGTTTTTATTTATTTTTGGAATAGCACATATCATCCCTTCATGATTGCGACTGTGATATTTTAGTAGATAGGATCATGTTTTTCCCTACAGTTCTAATCTCTGAAAACTGCATGATGCTTTCCTTAACAATATATGTACAGCACATTGACACTTTTATGATGTCTTCCACATTAAAGTGCATGGCAGCTTGCTGGGCAGGGTTTCCCCCACAATCATCATGGGAATGAGAACATCAAAAGGCATACCTACCATGAACCTCCATAAAGGATACAGACCTTCAGACCAAATATATTTCCTTTATAACAGTGTGTCCACATCTGAAAAAAAATCCACATATGTAAATTATCTTATAATGTGAAGTAGCTCAAGATTCTCAGGCTAAACAAGAAAGAGGTGATCATCTGTGATATTTGAAATAGTGCATGTCTTCGAGGCTCTATAGTGAATTGTTCATTATGCAAAGTATTATGCTATTTATGAGGAGTTCTCTTCATTATGGAGTTTCTTTGTATAACTTATTCTGAAAGTCTGGTGCTTACTACCACTGTGGTGCAGGTCTTTTCCTAGGCAAGACTGTGAGAGTTTTATTTAAGTCAAAATAAAATATCTAGTTTTGTGCCCAGAGCTTCAGCATGCCACACTGGTAGCTCTAGCTCCATTCCATTAATTTAAAGTGGAAATCTAGCACCTCATTTTGGAAAAAAAGACAAATTATATATTTATGTCCAGGCACTGTAAAGGTAGGCAACATTTCTACATGTATTACATCTGGATATGTTGGACATCAAAGGGTGGCAAAGATATGAAAAAATTCTTGCATCTGTAAAATTAGTCACTTATTGGTTCAATGACAGTTTTTTGGCAGTGCTCGACTATGCCCGTCTGCTCTGGTAATCTTACTGATTTTCTTCCTTTGCTGTTGTGCTTGTATTAATATTAAATTTGCCAATAAAACAGCCATACAAAATCAAAATATCTTTGCATCTTTCCCTCTCTGTCTCTCTCTCTCTCCCCACCTCTCTTTCATTCTCTCTCTCTTCATTGCTCTGTCTCTATCCTGAAGAGGCAGCTTGAGATTGAATAGGTAACCTATGCAGTAATTGCCTGTTCCTCCCCCTCCCCCCCTTCATGCTGCAAAAAGGTAAAGTCCATTTTTCAATTACCTATCTGCAATGACAGCAGCAGCTCGGAGTGAGCTAAGAAGAAAGAGAGGCGGGTAGAGAGAGAGAGAGAGGGTGAGAGAAAGAAATCCTACAACAGCTTCTCTGTCAATCCTGGGAAACGGGAGGCAGGATAGATGCGGTCACAGCTCTTGCCATCAATATCCTCTAATATAAATGTCAGCGATGCCATTTTACCCACAGCCATTTCCCACACTGCTGATTACATTATCGTATAATAGAGGGGAGCCGGTCTCGCTTCTTTCTCTCTTAACCCTCCTTGCTGTAATGTGTCAATAGCCCCTGCCTCCATGAAACAAGTCAATTTTCTGCAGGCTTGGCAGTGGAATAAATCTGCTGGCTATCTGGAGAGCCCACAATATTTATACACACCACACTTTCACCATGTCCTCAGCAGAATTGAATGATTTTCAGCCCTGGACTCAATAAAGAGGAGAATTTAAAGTGGTCCCTAAGCTGGGCTCCCAGTAACAGACTTACACATTTATTTTTCCTATTTTTTTTTTTTAACCTTCATGCACAAGGGAAGACAGAATTATATCTAGATTTATAATGGTACATGCAACATCCAAGAGCCTTTGCAATACAGCATGGCAATGTTAAAAACAGCCTAAATTGTTGCATTTATTAATTTATTTGCACTAGCCATAATTAATTTTGCATCACAACAAAAAACTATTTTTGGAAGCTATTACAAACACAGATATTGACACAACTCTCTATGGTTTAAGAGGTATGCCTGAAAATAACCATGATCATCCTTTGTGAGCATGCCCTTTTGATTTTTAACAAGGTAAGCACATGAGGCACACACATCTGTTTTCAGGTATAACCTGAACTACAATTTAAGCAAAGAATTAGGGGAGGACATTGCAAAATTATATAAATATGGAAAGCGTGGAGAGCATGAAGTCAAAAGGCAGGCAGCAGACTGAATAGTAATAATGTGAGTGACACTAGCAACATAACAAAGGACAGCACCCAAGGACTTATTTATAACAAAAATACTTTAGATTTTTTCCAACAAATTTACATCTTTATCATATATTTAAGATTTTCAATGAAGATGTCAGCCTATTCACTCATTTGTCAATTGCTATTGTAAAGAAAATAATGCTATTTGAGTGGCTAGTTTAAATCTTTATTCTGGAAAGTGTGTGCATTTATATCCTGATGCCTTCATTGCAGTATGACTGCTGCAGTCTAACCTGCATTTCTTAACTTCATACTGTTCTTACATACGATGCCGGTGTTTACGGTAGTTTTATAGTTCATTTTCTTATCTGCCAATAGGAATCAACATTTTTTAAACAGTAAAATACTGAGGAAATGTAATAGCTGCTCATTCACCTCAGGGGCATTGGATCAGATAGCTTACTGTATAGAGTTTGATGAGCGATATGGAAAAGCCACTGTGTACACATTCAAATTACAGCACAGATATGTCAGTGACAGTGTTCTATTTTTTTTTTTTTTTTTTTACCCTAGCCATGATTCTCATTTGCAAGCAGTCAGGTGATTTTCTTTTGCCTATACCCTTTTTCTTAACAAACTGCTCACGGAGGCAGGATAAATTATTTTTAGCAGAGGAAACATTTTTGCCAAGTTCTGGCCTGTAAACTTTACTGAAACCTTTATCCATGTTCAATGCAGTAAGTAATCAAACAAAGGCAATAGTGTTGCTCACTAGTGATTCAAAAGCAAAGTGCGAACAATTGCTAATAAAAATGTCTTTATGACAGGCTTCTAAAAGTTTATGTTGTGCTTGTGTAAAGTCTGAACAAAATAGTAGCACCACCTACTGGAAAGAAAGAGAATATAAAACTTTTTATCAACTATGTGCCCTCAATAACCATTGTTTAAAAACAGTGTGTAAAATATAAACTATGTCTTCTTTTAATTCTTAGTGATACAAAATGTAACAGTTTGTTTTAGGATTTATTTATTCTTCAGCTGGACAAATGTAATTTACTGCTTGAAAACATCCCTCTGTCCCCTGGGGCATGATAATATTACATACATAGTATTTTCAGAAATACACTATATTCCTGAATAATGTTAATATTAACTAAAGTTTGCTGGCACTGTAATGTGCATTTTTGGGGACCAAATGAAGAATTCAAACATCTTATTATTAAAAACTATTTTTTCTGATTAATGACTAATTTCTGGGTATTTTAATTTTTAGCAGGAGCTACTTGGAAGATACAGCTCTTGCTGTAAAACCAAAGTATTCCTTTTAGCAAAATATTATTTGAGATGTAAACCAGTTTGTAATAAAATTAGTCCCAATGTATTGCTATACACTTGAGTTTTTCCTGTTTGGGACACTGGTTATATTTTCAAGGAGAATATATGGGCTTGGAAATGTATAGAGTATTTGCACAATTTAAAATATTTTGTTTCCTAACTCCCTTATTTTAAATTACATTGTGACCACTTATGTGCTGTACCATGAAGGATCTTGTAATTTTAAACAAATGTGAGCTCAGTGCAAGACGTGCCCTGTGAAACAGAAACACAACGAGACACCTGAAGTCACAGCAGATGTACTGACATGCATACTTTCTTGTGATGCATGATTCCAAGACTTTCAAAACTATTTTTGTTACTTTTAAAATGATTTATTGCAAATTCCCCATTAGTCTCTTATGAGGAAGTCCATTTAAAACTTCTTTCAAAACCAGAGAATTACTCATATAAATGTGATCCATGTGGACTTACCGTAGCAGTCAGCTTCTGCGCTCTGCTTTTTCTTTTACAAATTTACTTGTAACCGCTATGTAATATTTCTTGTTGTTGCAGTTCATTTACTCAGGTTTTCCCCTTTGTCAAAACAGACTTTCCATGAAAAGGGGGTAGCAAAGTTATGTGATGGTGAACTGTGTAATAATGGTAAATGAGGTGAAACTGGAATTTTGTCTTTCCTTGATTCTAAGTTTACCTGCCTTGTCCAGTTCAGGGTCATGGATGGGATGAAGTCTGTCCTGGGAACTCACCAGGTATAGAGCAGAGGAAAATAATTATGGACAAGAAGCCAGGTCATTGAAGGATGAACGAACACACACACACACAAAATGCAGATCTATGCAGTTTGAGTTATATTTTAGTTTAATAAAAATTGTTTGTTTTGCAGTTTATTTACCATTCTTTCAGTTTCATGCCACTGTACACTTATTTAATTTTTCATTCTGTGAGTGACTTTGTCAGATTTTTTTTAAGTGTTTTTTTGCAGGGAGAATGCTCCCATGACTCATTCACACAATCTCTCTCTCTGAATATGTATGTATACACACACACACACACACATATATATATATATATATATATATATATATATACCCTCCAAGTATGTCAAAATCTACTTAAAACTTGCCAGAATTTGGTTGACTAAACTAATGGTTGGAAGGCGTGTGAGATCAACATTCGTTAGGTAGGGCAATACACCCTTTTTCCCAGGGAACATGCATTCTTGGAGTAAGAATATATAATTAGCAGGAGGCATAATGCTTTATTTTTTTTTTTTTTTTAAGTTTTATATGCATGAAGATTAATTTTTGGCACATATGTAGTACCATGTCAACATGCAAAATGTCAATCAATTTGATTCAACATAATGCATGTCAACATAGAGTTTGAGCATTCAACTAAACAATAATAAGTCGAACAAGTGAATAGCTTTTAATGACTGAATGCTGGTATGGTCTAAGTATTTTATCTGCGACCAGTTGTTGTTCTGACTTGTAGGCTAGGGCAGTGTTATATTTTTCATGAGGGTTTGCTGGAGCTGGGTGGGTTTTTACTGTGTTTTGTTGGGGTTATCATGTGTGATTTTGTCTTTTTTTTGCTTAGGTTATTTATTTTGGAGATCTCTGTAAGGCCTATATCATTTTTTATTGGCAAAAATTCTGATCTTTAGGGAGATTTCTCCCTTCTTTGAGTTGTTACAATTGCGGAGTTGGGATAGTTAAGTCAGAGGGTGTAGGGGAGCTTGCCACCTACATCAGAGTGCAGGGGGTGTTGGATGTGCACGCATGCATGCATGCATGGTTGTAACTCAAAAAGTAGAATACACATTTGGTAAAAAAGATTTTGTGGATGTAAAAAAAAAAAAGAGAAAATGCACATATGAGTGAAGCACCCTGCCTACCTTACTCGTGCTAACCCTAGACCTATCATTAACCATACACATTGAGATAGTAAAATCCTTTTCCCTAAAAGTATCACTGTGAAGACAACACTTTATGTCATGAGCTCAGTTTTGTAGCTGTGGTTTACTGATACAGGGCTTGTTATAGTGGGAATGAAGTATTCTGTGTTTTGTGATTCACTCTTATGAGTATTTCAGTGCTTTAAGAGTCTCTGTTTTTTGTTCTATAATTTGGGATTCTCAGTTCTGAGTAATCTACTTTTTATGACTTAATCTTGTAGATATATATATATATATATATATATATATATATATAGGTATAAATATATATTGAGATATATATATATATATATATATATTTAGATATACACTTCTATACACTTCAAAGTAGCCAGTAGACAATCAACCAGTATGTTTCTAAGAGAACTGGTAGGAAACTACAACAGACAGATGAAGGGAGAACATTAAACTATCAGACAATCACCAAGTATGCATAATTTTATCAGGTTACATCTGTAGCAGCAGTCTAACAGCTGATTTGAACTGTGCTTGCAGCATCGACAGCAGTGTTCTAGTCTCTTTATGGGATGGAGATGTAGTAGCTCAAATAGAAGAGGTAAGGGTGTCCATTAATGTGAGACGGTAGGAGGGTGGGCATGTATTATACCATAATAAGAAGGCAGTGGGACTGCCATTCTGTAGACAGGCCTGTATTGTACCACAGTAACAAGGCAGTGAGAATGCCATTCTGAAGACGGGCCTGTACAATGCCACAGATAAAAGGCAGTGGGAATGCCATTCTGTAGTCGGGCCTGTATTATACCACAGTAACAAGGCAGTAGGAATGCCTTTCTGTAGATGGGCCTGTATTATACCACAGTAAAAAGGCAGTGGGAATGCCATTCTTTAGTCGGGCCTGTAGTATACCACAGTAACAAGGCAGTGGGAATGCCATGCTTTAGTCAGGCCTGTATTACACCACAGTAACAAGGCAGTGGGAATGCCATTCTGAAGACAGGCCAGTTTTATACCACAGTAACAAGGCAGAGGAAATGCCATTCTGTAGTCGGGCCTACATTATACCACAGTGACAAAACAGTGGGAATGCCATTCTGTAGACAGGCCTGTATTGTACCACAGTAACAAGGCAGTAGGAATGCCATTCTGTAGATGGGCCTCTATTATACAACATTAACAATGCAGTGGGAATGCCATTCTTTAGTTGGGCCTGTATTATACCACAGTAACAAGGCAGTGGGAATGCCATTCTGTAGACAGGCCTGTATTATACCACAGTAACAAGACAGTGGGAATGCCATTCTGCAGACGGGCCTGAATTATACCACAGTAACAAGCCAGTGTGAATGCCATTCTGTAGACTGGCCTGTATTATACGACAGTAACAAGGCAGTGGGAATGCCATTCTGCAGACGGGCCTGAATTATACCACAGGAACAAGGCAGTGGGAATGCCATTCTGCAGACAGGCCAGTATTATACCACAGTAACAAGGGAGTGAGCATGCCATTCTGTTGACTGGCCTGTATTATATCACAGTAACAAGGCAGTGGGCATGGCATTCTGTAGACGGGCCTGTATTATACCACAGTAACAAGGCAGTGGGCATGCCATTCTTTAGACGGGCCTGTACAACAAAACAATAACACAGAAGTGGGCATGCCATTTTGTAGACGGGCCTGTATTATATCACAGTAAAAAGGCAGTGGGAATGCCATTCTGTAGACAGGCCTGTATTGTACCACAGTAACAGGACAGTGGAAATGCCATTGTGTAGTCAGGCCTGTATTATACCACAGTAACAAGGCATTGGGATTGCAGTTCTGCAGATGGGCCTGTATTATACCACGGTAACAAGGACAGTGGGAATGCCATTCTGCAGAAGGGCCTTTATTAAACCACAGGAAAAAGGCAGTGGGAATGCCATTCTTCAGATGTGCCTGTATTATACCACAGTAACAAGGCAGTGGAAATGCCATTCTGAAGACAGGCCTGTATTATACCACAGTAACAAGCAGTGGAAATGCCATTCTGTAGTCGGGTCTGCATTATACCACAGTAACAAGGCAGTGGGAATCCCATGCTATAGACTGGCCTGTACTATAGCACAGTAACAAGGCAGTGGGCATGCCATTCTGTAGATGGGCCTGTATTATTCTGCAGTAGCAGGGCAGTGGGAATACCATTCTGTAGACGGGCCTGTAGTATACCACAGTAACAAGGGCGTGGGAATGCCATTCTGTAGACAGGCCTGTATTATACCACAGTAACAAGACAGTGGGAATACCATTCTCTAGACGAGCCTGTATTATACCACAGTAACAAGGCAGTGGGAATGCCATTCTGTAGACAAGCCTGCATTATACCTCAGTGACAAGGCAGTGGGAATGCCATTCTGTAGATGGGCCTGTATTATACCACAGCAACAAGGTAGTGGGAATGCCATTCTGCAAACGGGCCTGTATTATACCACAGGAATAAGGCAGTGGGAATGCCATTCTGCAGATGGGCCTGTATTATACCACATTAACAAGACAGTGGAAATGCCATTCTATAGTCTGGCCTGTATTATACCACAGTAACAAGGCAATGGGAATGCCATTCTGTAGACTGGCCTGTATTATACCACAGTACCAAGGCAATGGGCATGCCATTCTGTAGATGGGCCTGTATTATACCATAGTAACAAGGCTGTGGGAATGCCATTCTGTAGTCGGGCCTGTATTATACCACAGTAATAAGGCAGTGGCCATGCCATTCTGTAAATTGGCCTGTATTCTACCACAGTAACAAGGCAATGGGCATGCCATTCTGAAGTCGTGCCTATATTATACCCCAGTAACAAGGCAGTGGGAATGCCATTCTGTAGACGGGCCTGTATTAAACCTCAGTAACACGTCAGTGGTAATGCCATTCTGCAGACTGGCCTGTATTATACCACAGTAACAAGTCAGTGGGAATGCCATTCTGTAGAATAGCCTGTATTATACCACAGTAACAAGGCAGAGGGAATGCCATTCTGTAGATGGGCTTGTATTATACCACAGTAACAAGGCAGTGGGCATCCAATTCTGTAAACGGGCCTATATTATACCACAGTAACAAGGCAGTGGGAATGCCATTCTGTAGATGGGCCTGTATTATACCTCAGTAACAAGTCAGTGGTAATGCCATTCTGCAGACTGGCCTGTATTATACCACAGTAACAAGGCAGTGGGAATGCCATTCTGTAGAATGGCCTGTATTATACCACAGTAACAAGGCAGTGGGAATGCCATTCTGTAGAATGGCCTGTATTATACCACAGTAACAAGGCAGTGGGAATGCCATTCTGTAGATGGGCCTGTATTATTCCACAGTAACAAGGCAGTGGGCATCCCGTTCTGTAAACAGGCCTGTATTATACCACAGTAACAAGTCAGTGGGAATGCCATTCTGTAGATGGGCCTGCATTATACCACAGTAAAAAGGCAGTGGGCATCCCATTCTGTAAACGGGCCTGTACTATACCTCAGTAACAAGGTAGTAGGAATGCCATTCATTAGACAGGCCTGTATTTCACCACAGTAACAAGGCAGTGGGAATGCCATTCATTAGTCAGGCCTGGATTATACCACAGTAACAAGGCAGTGGGAATGCATAGTTGTAGACTGGCCTGTATTATACCATAGTAACAACGCAGTGGGCATGCCATTCTGCAGACTGGCCTGTATTATACCCCAGTAAAAAGGCAGTGGGCATGCCATTCTGTAGATGGGCCTGTATTATACCACAGTAACAAGGCAGTGGGCATGCCATTCTGAAGTCGTGCCTGTATTATTCCCCAGTAACAAGTCAGTGGTAATGCCATTCTGCAGACTGGCCTGTATTATACCACAGTAACAAGGCAGTGGGAATTCCATTCTGTAGAATGGCCTGTATTATACCACAGTAACAAGGCAGTGGGAATGCCATTCTGTAGAATAGCCTGTATTATACCACAGTAACAAGGCAGTGGGAATGCCATTCTGTAGATGGGCCTGTACTATACCAAAGTATCAAGGCAGTAGGAATGCAAATCTTTAGTTGGGCCTGTATTATACCACAGTAACAAGGCATTGGGATTGCAGTTCTGCAGATGGGCCTGTATTATACCATGGTAACAAGGACAGTGGGAATGCCATTCTGCAGAAGGGCCTTTATTAAACCACAGGAAAAAGGCAGTGGGAATGCCATTCTTCAGACATGCCTGTATTATACCACAGTAACAAGGCAGTGGAAATGCCATTCTGTAGTCGGGTCTGCATTATACCACAGTAACAAGGCAGTGGGAATGCCATGCTGTAGACTGGCCTATACTATACCACAGTAACAAGGCAGTGGTTATGCCATTCTGTAGATGGGCCTGTATTATACCACAGTAACAAGACAGTGGGAATGCCATTCAGTAGACTGACCAGTATTATTCTGCAGTAGCAGGGTAGTGGGCATACCATTCTGTAGACGGGCCTGTAGTATAACACAGTAACAAGGGTGTGGGAATGCCATTCTGTAGACAGGCCTGTATTATACCACAGTAACAAGGCAGTGGGAATGCCATTCTGTAGACAGGCCTGCATTATACCTCAGTGACAAGGCAGTGGGCATGCCATTCTGTAGTCGGGCCTGCATTGCACCACAGTAACAAGGCAGTGGGAATGCCATTCTGTAGATGGGCCTGTATTATACCACAGCAGCAAGGTAGTGGGAATGCCATTCTGCAAACGGGCCTGTATTATACCACAGGAATAAGGCAGTGGGAATGCCATTCTGCAGATGGGCCTGTATTATACCACAGTAACAAGGCAATGGGCATGCCATTCTGTAGATGGGCCTGTATTATACCACAGTAACAAGGCAATGGGCATGCCATTCTGTAGATGGGCCTGTATTATACCATAGTAACAAGGCTGTGGGAATGCCATTCTGTAGTCGGGCCTGTATTATAACACAGTAATAAGGCAGTGGCCATGCCATTCTGTAGACTGACCTGTATTATACCACAGTAACAAGGCAGTGGGCATGCCATTCTGAAGTCGTGCCTGTATTATACCCCAGTAACAAGACAGTGGAATGCCATTCTGTAGATGGGCCTGTATTATACCACAGTAACAAGGCAGTGGGCATGCCATTCTGTAGATGGGCCTGTATTATACCACAGTAACAAGGCAGTGGGAATGCCATTCTGTAGATGGGCCTGTATTATACCACAGTAACAAGGCAGTGGGAATGCCATTCTGTAGATGGGCCTGTATTATACCTCAGTAACAAGTCAGTGGTAATGCCATTCTGCAGACTGGCCTGTATTATACCACAGTAACAAGGCAGTGGCAATGCCATTCTGTAGAATGGCCTGTATTATACCACAGTAACAAGGCAGTGGGAATGCCATTCTGTAGAATGGCCTGTATTATACCACAGTAACAAGGCAGTGGGAATGCCATTCTATAGACAGGCCTGTATTGTACCACAGTAACAGGACAGTGGAAATGCCATTGTGTAGTCAGGCCTGTATTATACCACAGTAACAAGGCATTGGGATTGCAGTTCTGCAGATGGGCCTGTATTATACCACGGTAACAAGGACAGTGGGAATGCCATTCTGCAGAAGGGCCTTTATTAAACCACAGGAAAAGGCAGTGGGAATGCCATTCTTCAGATGTGCCTGTATTATACCACAGTAACAAGGCAGTGGAAATGCCATTCTGAAGACAGGCCTGTATTATACCACAGTAACAAGGCAGTGGAAATGCCATTCTGTAGTCGGGTCTGCATTATACCACAGTAACAAGGCAGTGGGAATCCCATGCTATAGACTGGCCTGTACTATAGCACAGTAACAAGGCAGTGGGCATGCCATTCTGTAGATGGGCCTGTATTATACAACAGTAACAAGGCAGTGGGAATGCCATTCTGTAGATGGGCCTGTATTATACCACAGTAACAAGGCAGTGGGAATGCCATTCTGTAGATTGGCCTGTATTATACCATATTAACAAGGCAGTGGGAATGCCATTCTGTAGAGAGGCCTGTATTATACCACAGTAACAAGGCAGTGGGAATGTCATTCTGTAGACAGGCCTGTATTATACCACAGTAACAAGGCAGTGGGAATGCCATTCTGTAGACGGGCCTGTATTATACCACAGTAACAAGGCAGTGGGAATGCCATTCTGTAGATGGGCCTGTATTATACCTCAGTGACAAGGCAGTGGGAATGCCATTCTGTAGATGGGCCTGTATTATACCACAGCAACAAGGTAGTGGGAATGCCATTCTGCAAACGGGCCTGTACTATACCACAGGAATAAGGCAGTGGGAATGCCATTCTGCAGATGGGCCTGTATTATACCACATTAACAAGACAGTGGAAATGCCATTCTATAGTCTGGCCTGTATTATACCACAGTAACAAGGCAATGGGAATGCCATTCTGTAGACTGGCCTGTATTATACCACAGTAACAAGGCAGTGGGCATCCCATTCTGTAAACGGGCCTATATTATACCACAGTAACAAGGCAGTGGGAATGCCATTCTGTAGATGGGCCTGTATTATACCTGGGGGCATGCCATTCTGAAGTCGTGCCTGTATTATACCTCAGTAACAAGTCAGTGGTAATGCCATTCTGCAGACTGGCCTGTATTATACCACAGTAACAAGGCAGTGGCAATGCCATTCTGTAGAATGGCCTGTATTATACCACAGTAACAAGGCAGTGGGAATGCCATTCTGTAGAATGGCCTGTATTATACCACAGTAACAAGGCAGTGGGAATGCCATTCTATAGACAGGCCTGTATTGTACCACAGTAACAGGACAGGGGAAATGCCATTCTGTAGTCACGGCTGTATTATACCACAGTAACAAGGCATTGGGATTGCAGTTCTGCAGATGGGCCTGTATTATACCATGGTAACAAGGACAGTGGGAATGCCATTCTGCAGAAGGGCCTTTATTAAACCACAGGAAAAAGGCAGTGGGAATGCCATTCTTCAGACATGCCTGTATTATACCACAGTAACAAGGCAGTGGAAATGCCATTCTGTAGTCGGGTCTGCATTATACCACAGTAACAAGGCAGTGGGAATGCCATGCTGTAGACTGGCCTATACTATACCACAGTAACAAGGCAGTGGTTATGCCATTCTGTAGATGGGCCTGTATTATACCACAGTAACAAGACAGTGGGAATGCCATTCAGTAGACTGACCAGTATTATTCTGCAGTAGCAGGGTAGTGGGAATACCATTCTGTAGACGGGCCTGTAGTATAACACAGTAACAAGGGTGGGAATGCCATTCTGTAGACAGGCCTGTATTATACCACAGTAACAAGGCAGTGGGAATGCCATTCTGTAGACAGGCCTGCATTATACCACAGTGACAAGGCAGTGGGAATGCCATTCTGTAGTCGGGCCTGCATTATACCACAGTAACAAGGCAGTGGGAATGCCATTCTGTAGATGGGCCTGTATTATACCACAGCAACAAGGTAGTGGGAATGCCATTCTGCAAACGGCCTGTATTATACCACAGGAATAAGGCAGTGGGAATGCCATTCTGCAGATGGGCCTGTATTATACCACAGTAACAAGGCAATGGGCATGCCATTCTGTAGATGGATACCACAGTAACAAGGCAGTGGGCATGCCATTCTATAGTCTGGCCTGTATTATACCACAGTAACAAGGCAGTGGGAATGCCATTCTGTAGATGGGCCTGTATTATACCACAGTAACAAGGCAGTGGGCATCCCATTCTGTAAACGGGCCTATATTATACCACAGTAACAAGGCAGTGGGAATGCCATTCTGTAGATGGGCCTGTATTATACCTCAGTAACAAGTCAGTGGTAATGCCATTCTGCAGACTGGCCTGTATTATACCACAGTAACAAGGCAGTGGGAATGCCATTCTGTAGAATGGCCTGTATTATACCACAGTAACAAGGCAGTGGGAATGCCATTCTGTAGAATGGCCTGTATTATACCACAGTAACAAGGCAGTGGGAATGCCATTCTGTAGACAGGCCTGTATTGTACCACAGTAACAGGACAGTGGAAATGCCATTGTGTAGTCAGGCCTGTATTATACCACAGTAACAAGGCATTGGGATTGCAGTTCTGCAGATGGGCCTGTATTATACCACGGTAACAAGGACAGTGGGAATGCCATTCTGCAGAAGGGCCTTTATTAAACCACAGGAAAAAGGCAGTGGGAATGCCATTCTTCAGATGTGCCTGTATTATACCACAGTAACAAGGCAGTGGAAATGCCATTCTGAAGACAGGCCTGTATTATACCACAGTAACAAGGCAGTGGAAATGCCATTCTGTAGTCGGGTCTGCATTATACCACAGTAACAAGGCAGTGGGAATCCCATGCTATAGACTGGCCTGTACTATAGCACAGTAACAAGGCAGTGGGCATGCCATTCTGTAGATGGGCCTGTATTATACAAGAGTAACAAGGCAGTGGGAATGCCATTCAGTAGACTGGCCAGTATTATTCTGCAGTAGCAGGGCAGTGGGAATACCATTCTGTAGACGGGCCTGTAGTATACCACAGTAACAAGGGCGTGGGAATGCCATTCTGTAGACAGGCCTGTATTATACCACAGTAACAAGACAGTGGGAATACAATTCTCTAGACGAGCCTGTATTATACCACAGTAACAAGGCAGTGGGAATGCCATTCTGTAGACAAACCTGCATTATACCTCAGTGACAAGGCAGTGGGAATGCCATTCTGTAGATGGGCCTGTATTATACCACAGCAACAAGGTAGTGGGAATGCCATTCTGCAAACGGGCCTGTACTATACCACAGGAATAAGGCAGTGGGAATGCCATTCTGCAGATGGGCCTGTATTATACCACATTAACAAGACAGTGGAAATGCCATTCTATAGTCTGGCCTGTATTATACCACAGTAACAAGGCAATGGGAATGCCATTCTGTAGACTGGCCTGTATTATACCACAGTAACAAGGCAATGGGCATGCCATTCTGTAGATGGGCCTGTATTATACCATAGTAACAAGGCTGTGGGAATGCCATTCTGTAGTCGGGCCTGTATTATACCACAGTAATAAGGCAGTGGCCATGCCATTCTGTAAATTGGCCTGTATTCTACCACAGTAACAAGGCAATGGGCATGCCATTCTGAAGTCGTGCCTATATTATACCCCAGTAACAAGGCAGTGGGAATGCCATTCTGTAGACGGGCCTGTATTATACCTCAGTAACACGTCAGTGGTAATGCCATTCTGCAGACTGGCCTGTATTATACCACAGTAACAAGTCAGTGGGAATGCCATTCTGTAGAATAGCCTGTATTATACCACAGTAACAAGGCAGAGGGAATGCCATTCTGTAGATGGGCTTGTATTATACCACAGTAACAAGGCAGTGGGCATCCAATTCTGTAAACGGGCCTATATTATACCACAGTAACAAGGCAGTGGGAATGCCATTCTGTAGATGGGCCTGTATTATACCTCAGTAACAAGTCAGTGGTAATGCCATTCTGCAGACTGGCCTGTATTATACCACAGTAACAAGGCAGTGGGAATGCCATTCTGTAGAATGGCCTGTATTATACCACAGTAACAAGGCAGTGGGAATGCCATTCTGTAGAATGGCCTGTATTATACCACAGTAACAAGGCAGTGGGAATGCCATTCTGTAGATGGGCCTGTATTATTCCACAGTAACAAGGCAGTGGGCATCCCGTTCTGTAAACAGGCCTGTATTATACCACAGTAACAAGTCAGTGGGAATGCCATTCTGTAGATGGGCCTGCATTATACCACAGTAAAAAGGCAGTGGGCATCCCATTCTGTAAACGGGCCTGTACTATACCTCAGTAACAAGGTAGTAGGAATGCCATTCATTAGACAGGCCTGTATTTCACCACAGTAACAAGGCAGTGGGAATGCCATTCATTAGTCAGGCCTGGATTATACCACAGTAACAAGGCAGTGGGAATGCATAGTTGTAGACTGGCCTGTATTATACCATAGTAACAACGCAGTGGGCATGCCATTCTGCAGACTGGCCTGTATTATACCCCAGTAAAAAGGCAGTGGGCATGCCATTCTGTAGATGGGCCTGTATTATACCACAGTAACAAGGCAGTGGGCATGCCATTCTGAAGTCGTGCCTGTATTATTCCCCAGTAACAAGTCAGTGGTAATGCCATTCTGCAGACTGGCCTGTATTATACCACAGTAACAAGGCAGTGGGAATTCCATTCTGTAGAATGGCCTGTATTATACCACAGTAACAAGGCAGTGGGAATGCCATTCTGTAGAATAGCCTGTATTATACCACAGTAACAAGGCAGTGGGAATGCCATTCTGTAGATGGGCCTGTACTATACCAAAGTATCAAGGCAGTAGGAATGCAAATCTTTAGTTGGGCCTGTATTATACCACAGTAACAAGGCATTGGGATTGCAGTTCTGCAGATGGGCCTGTATTATACCATGGTAACAAGGACAGTGGGAATGCCATTCTGCAGAAGGGCCTTTATTAAACCACAGGAAAAAGGCAGTGGGAATGCCATTCTTCAGACATGCCTGTATTATACCACAGTAACAAGGCAGTGGAAATGCCATTCTGTAGTCGGGTCTGCATTATACCACAGTAACAAGGCAGTGGGAATGCCATGCTGTAGACTGGCCTATACTATACCACAGTAACAAGGCAGTGGTTATGCCATTCTGTAGATGGGCCTGTATTATACCACAGTAACAAGACAGTGGGAATGCCATTCAGTAGACTGACCAGTATTATTCTGCAGGAGCAGGGTAGTGGGAATACCATTCTGTAGACGGGCCTGTAGTATAACACAGTAACAAGGGTGTGGGAATGCCATTCTGTAGACAGGCCTGTATTATACCACAGTAACAAGGCAGTGGGAATGCCATTCTGTAGACAGGCCTGCATTATACCTCAGTGACAAGGCAGTGGGCATGCCATTCTGTAGTCGGGCCTGCATTGCACCACAGTAACAAGGCAGTGGGAATGCCATTCTGTAGATGGGCCTGTATTATACCACAGCAACAAGGTAGTGGGAATGCCATTCTGCAAACGGGCCTGTATTATACCACAGGAATAAGGCAGTGGGAATGCCATTCTGCAGATGGGCCTGTATTATACCACAGTAACAAGGCAATGGGCATGCCATTCTGTAGATGGGCCTGTATTATACCACAGTAACAAGGCAATGGGCATGCCATTCTGTAGATGGGCCTGTATTATACCATAGTAACAAGGCTGTGGGAATGCCATTCTGTAGTCGGGCCTGTATTATAACACAGTAATAAGGCAGTGGCCATGCCATTCTGTAGACTGACCTGTATTATACCACAGTAACAAGGCAGTGGGCATGCCATTCTGAAGTCGTGCCTGTATTATACCCCAGTAACAAGGCAGTGGGAATGCCATTCTGTAGATGGGCCTGTATTATACCACAGTAACAAGGCAGTGGGCATCCCATTCTGTAAACGGGCCTATATTATACCACAGTAACAAGGCAGTGGGAATGCCATTCTGTAGATGGGCCTGTATTATACCTCAGTAACAAGTCAGTGGTAATGCCATTCTGCAGACTGGCCTGTATTATACCACAGTAACAAGGCAGTGGGAATGCCATTCTGTAGAATGGCCTGTATTATACCACAGTAACAAGGCAGTGGGAATGCCATTCTGTAGAATGGCCTGTATTATACCACAGTAACAAGGCAGTGGGAATGCCATTCTGTAGATGGGCCTGTATTATACCACAGTAACAAGGCAGTGGGCATCCCATTCTGTAAACAGGCCTGTTTTATACCACAGTGACAAGGCAGTGGGAATGCCATTCTGAAGACAGGCCAGTTTTATACCACAGTAACAAGGCAGAGGAAATGCCATTCTGTAGTCGGGCCTACATTATACCACAGTGACAAAACAGTGGGAATGCCATTCTGTAGACAGGCCTGTATTGTACCACAGTAACAAGGCAGTAGGAATGCCATTCTGTAGATGGGCCTCTATTATACAACATTAACAATGCAGTGGGAATGCCATTCTTTAGTTGGGCCTGTATTATACCACAGTAACAAGGCAGTGGGAATGCCATTCTGTAGACAGGCCTGTATTATACCACAGTAACAAGACAGTGGGAATGCCATTCTGCAGACGGGCCTGAATTATACCACAGTAACAAGGCAGTGGGCATGCCATTCTTTAGACGGGCCTGTATTATATCACAGTAAAAAGGCAGTGGCAATGCCATTCTGTAGACAGGCCTGTATTGTACCACAGTAACAGGACAGTGGAAATGCCATTGTGTAGTCAGGCCTGTATTATACCACAGTAACAAGGCATTGGGATTGCAGTTCTGCAGATGGGCCTGTATTATACCACGGTAACAAGGACAGTGGGAATGCCATTCTGCAGAAGGGCCTTTATTAAACCACAGGAAAAAGGCAGTGGGAATGCCATTCTTCAGATGTGCCTGTATTATACCACAGTAACAAGGCAGTGGAAATGCCATTCTGAAGACAGGTCTGTATTATACCACAGTAACAAGGCAGTGGAAATGCCATTCTGTAGTCGGGTCTGCATTATACCACAGTAACAAGGCAGTGGGAATCCCACGCTATAGACTGGCCTGTACTATAGCACAGTAACAAGGCAGTGGGCATGCCATTCTGTAGATGGGCCTGTATTATACAAGAGTAACAAGGCAGTGGGAATGCCATTCAGTAGACTGGCCAGTATTATTCTGCAGTAGTAGGGCAGTGGGAATACCATTCTGTAGACAGGCCTGTATTATACCACAGTAACAAGACAGTGGGAATACCATTCTCTAGACGAGCCTGTATTATACCACAGTAACAAGGCAGTGGGAATGCCATTCTGTAGACAAGCCTGCATTATACCTCAGTGACAAGGCAGTGGGAATGCCATTCTGTAGATGGGCCTGTATTATACCACAGCAACAAGGTAGTGGGAATGCCATTCTGCAAACGGGCCTGTATTATACCACAGGAATAAGGCAGTGGGAATGCCATTCTGTAGATGGGCCTGTATTATACCACATTAACAAGACAGTGGAAATGCCATTCTATAGTCTGGCCTGTATTATACCACAGTAACAAGGCAATGGGAATGCCATTCTGTAGACTGGCCTGTATTATACCACAGTAACAAGGCAATGGGCATGCCATTCTGTAGATGGGCCTGTATTATACCATAGTAACAAGGCTGTGGGAATGCCATTCTGTAGTCGGGCTTGTATTATACCACAGTAATAAGGCAGTGGCCATGCCATTCTGTAAATTGGCCTGTATTCTACCACAGTAACAAGGCAATGGGCATGCCATTCTGAAGTCGTGCCTATATTATACCCCAGTAACAAGGCAGTGGGAATGCCATTCTGTAGACGGGCCTGTATTATACCTCAGTAACACGTCAGTGGTAATGCCATTCTGCAGACTGGCCTGTATTATACCACAGTAACAAGTCAGTGGGAATGCCATTCTGTAGAATAGCCTGTATTATACCACAGTAACAAGGCAGAGGGAATGCCATTCTGTAGATGGGCCTGTATTATACCACAGTAACAAGGCAGTGGGCATCCAATTCTGTAAACGGGCCTATATTATACCACAGTAACAAGGCAGTGGGAATGCCATTCTGTAGATGGGCCTGTATTATACCTCAGTAACAAGTCAGTGGTAATGCCATTCTGCAGACTGGCCTGTATTATACCACAGTAACAAGGCAGTGGGAATGCCATTCTGTAGAATGGCCTGTATTATACCACAGTAACAAGGCAGTGGGAATGCCATTCTGTAGAATGGCCTGTATTATACCACAGTAACAAGGCAGTGGGAATGCCATTCTGTAGATGGGCCTATATTATTCCACAGTAACAAGGCAGTGGGCATCCCGTTCTGTAAACAGGCCTGTATTGTACCACAGTAACAAGTCAGTGGGAATGCCATTCTGTAGATGGGCCTGCATTATACCACAGTAAAAAGGCAGTGGGCATCCCATTCTGTAAATGGGCCTGTACTATACCTCAGTAACAAGGTAGTAGGAATGCCATTCATTAGACAGGCCTGTATTTCACCACAGTAACAAGGCAGTGGGAATGCCATTCATTAGTCAGGCCTGGATTATACCACAGTAACAAGGCAGTGGGAATGCATAGTCTGTAGAATGGCCTGTATTATACCATAGTAACAATGCAGTGGGCATGCCATTCTGCAGACTGGCCTGTATTATACCCCAGTAAAAAGACAGTGGGCATGCCATTCTGTAGATGGGCCTGTATTATACCACAGTAACAAGGCAGTGGGCATGCCATTCTGAAGTCGTGCCTGTATTATTCCCCAGTAACAAGTCAGTGGTAATGCCATTCTGCAGACTGGCCTGTATTATATCACAGTAACAAGGCAGTGGGAATTCCATTCTGTAGAATGGCCTGTATTATACCACAGTAACAAGGCAGTGGGAATGCCATTCTGTAGAATAGCCTGTATTATACCACAGTAACAAGGCAGTGGGAATGCCATTCTGTAGATGGGCCTGTACTATACCAAAGTATCAAGGCAGTAGGAATGCAAATCTTTAGTTGGGCCTGTATTATACCACAGTAACAAGGCATTGGGATTGCAGTTCTGCAGATGGGCCTGTATTATACCATGGTAGCAAGGACAGTGGGAATGCCATTCTGCAGAAGGGCCTTTATTAAACCACAGGAAAAAGGCAGTGGGAATGCCATTCTTCAGACATGCCTGTATTATACCACAGTAACAAGGCAGTGGAAATGCCATTCTGTAGTCGGGTCTGCATTATACCACAGTAACAAGGCAGTGGGAATGCCATGCTGTAGACTGGCCTATACTATACCACAGTAACAAGGCAGTGGTTATGCCATTCTGTAGATGGGCCTGTATTATACCACAGTAACAAGACAGTGGGAATGCCATTCAGTAGACTGGCCAGTATTATTCTGCAGTAGCAGGGTAGTGGGAATACCATTCTGTAGACTGGCCTGTAGTATAACACAGTAACAAGGGTGTGGGAATGCCATTCTGTAGACAGGCCTGTATTATACCACAGTAACAAGACAGTGGGGATACCATTCTCTAGACAAGCCTGTATTATACCACAGTAACAAGGCAGTGGTAATGCCATTCTGTAGACAGGCCTGCATTATACCTCAGTGACAAGGCAGTGGGCATGCCATTCTGTAGTCGGGCCTGCATTGCACCACAGTAACAAGGCAGTGGTTATGCCATTCTGTAGATGGGCCTGTATTATACCACAGCAACAAGGTAGTGGGAATGCCATTCTGCAAACGGGCCTGTATTATACCACAGGAATAAGGCAGTGGGAATGCCATTCTGCAGATGGGCCTGTATTATACCACAGTAACAAGGCAATGGGCATGCCATTCTGTAGATGGGCCTGTATTATACCACAGTAACAAGGCAATGGGCATGCCATTCTGTAGATGGGCCTGTATTATACCATAGTAACAAGGCTGTGGGAATGCCATTCTGTAGTCGGGCCTGTATTATAACACAGTAATAAGGCAGTGGCCATGCCATTCTGTAGACTGACCTGTATTATACCACAGTAACAAGGCAGTGGGCATGCCATTCTGAAGTCGTGCCTGTATTATACCCCAGTAACAAGGCAGTGGGAATGCCATTCTGTAGATGGGCCTGTATTATACCACAGTAACAAGGCAGTGGGCATCCCATTCTGTAAACGGGCCTATATTATACCACAGTAACAAGGCAGTGGGAATGCCATTCTGTAGATGGGCCTGTATTATACCTCAGTAACAAGTCAGTGGTAATGCCATTCTGCAGACTGGCCTGTATTATACCACAGTAACAAGGCAGTGGGAATGCCATTCTGTAGAATGGCCTGTGTTATACCACAGTAACAAGGCAGTGGGAATGCCATTCTGTAGATGGGCCTGTATTATACCACAGTAACAAGGCAGTGGGCATTCCATTCTGTAAACGGGCCTGTTTTATACCACAGTGACAAGGCAGTGGGAATGCCATTCTGTAGATGGGCCTGTATTATACCACAGTAACAAGGCAGTGGGAATGCCATTCGTTAGTCAGGCCTGGATTATACCACAGTAACAAGGCAGTGGGCATGCCATTCTGCAGACTGGCCTGTATTATACCCCAGTAAAAAGGCAGTGGGCATGCCATTCTGTAGATGGGCCTGTGTTATACCACAGTAACAAGGCAGTGGAAATGCCATTATTTAGACAGGCCTGTATTATACCTCAGCAACAAGGCCGTTGAAATACCATTCTGTATTCGGGCCTGTATTATACCACAGTAAGAAGGCAGTGGGAATGCCATTCTGTAGACGGGCCTGTATTATACCATTGTAACAAGGTGGTGGGAATGCCATTCTTTAGTCTGGCCTGTACTATACCACAGTAACAAGGCAGTGGGAATGCCATTCTTTAGTCAGGCCTGTATTATAACACAGTGACAAAGCAGTGGGAATGCCATTTTGAAGACAGACCTGTATTGTACCACAGTAACAAGGCAGTAGGAATGCCATTCTGTAGACAGGCATCTATTATACAACAGTAACAATGCAGTGGGAATGCCATTCTTAAGTCAGGCTTGTACTATACCACAGTAACATGGCAGTGGGAATGCCATTCTTTAGTCAGACATGTATTATACCACAGTAACAAGGCAGTGGGAATGCCATTCTGTAGATAGGCCTGTATTATACCACAGTAACAAGCCAGTGTGAATGCCATTCTGTAGACTGGCCTGTATTATACGACAGTAACAAGGCAGTGGTAATGCCAGTCTGCAGACAGGCCTGTATTATACCACAGGAACAAGGCAGTGGGAATGCCATTCTGCAGACGGGCCTGTATTATACCACAGTAACAAGGCAGTGGGCATCCCATTCTGTAAACGGGCCTGTACCATACCTCAGTAACAAGGTAGTAGGAATGCCATTCATTAGACAGGCCTGTATTTTACCACAGTAACAAGGCAGTGGGAGTGCCATTCTGTAGTCAGGCCTGTATTATACCACAGTAACAAGGCAGTGGGAATGCCAAGTTGTAGACTGGCCTGTATTATTCCACAATAAGGTAGTGGGCATGCCATTCTGCAGACTGGCCTGTATTATACCACAGTAAAAAGGCAGTGGGCATGCCATTCTGTAGATGGGCCTGTATTATACCACAGTAAGAAGGCAGTGGGAATGCCATTATTTAGACAGGCCTGTATTATACCATAGTAAGAAGGCAGTGGGAATGCCATTCTGTAGACTGCCCTGTATTATGCCACAGTAACAAGGCAGTGAGAATGCCTTTCTGAAGACAGGCCTGTCCAATACCACAGAAAAGAGGCAGTGGGAATGCAATTCTGTAGTTGGGCCTATATTATACAACAGGAACAAGGCAGTAGGAATGCCATTCTGTAGACGGGCCTGTATTATACCACGGTAACAAGACAGTGGGAATGCCATTCTTAAGTCGGGCCTGTACTATACCACAGTAACAAGGCAGAGGGAATGCTATTCTTTAGTCAGGCCTGTATTATACCACAGTGACAAGGCAGTGGGAATGCCATTCTGAAGTCAGGCCTGTATTGTACCACAGTAACAAGGCAATAGATATGCCATTCTATAGACGGGCCTCTATTATACAACAGTAATAAGGCAGTGGGGAATGCCATTCATTAGTCGGGCCTGTACTATACCACAGTAACAAGGCAGTGTGAATGCCATTCTTTAGTCGGGCCTGTATTATACCACAGTAACAAGACAGTGGGAATGCCATTCTAAAGACAGGTCTGTATTATACCACAGTATTAAGGCAGTGGAAATGCCATTCTGTATTTGGGCCTGCATTATACCACAGTGGCAAGGCAGTGGAAATGCCATTCAGTAGACTGGCGTGTATTATTCCTCACTAACAGGGCAGTGGGAATACCATTCCGTAGATGGGCCTGTAGTATACCACAGTAACGAGCGCGTGGGAATGCCATTCTGTAGACAGGCTGCATTATGCCACAGTAGCAAGGCAGTGGGAATACAATTCTGTAGAAGGGCCTGTATTATACCACAGTAACAAGGCAGTGGGAATACCATTCTCTAGGCGGGCCTGTATTATACCACAGCAATAAGGCAGTGGGAATGCCATTCTGTAGACAGTCCTGCATTATACCTCAGTGACAAGGCAGTTGGCTTGCCATTCTGTAGTCGGGACTGCATTACACCACAGTAACAATGCAGTGGGAATGCCATTCTGTAGATGGGTCTGTTTTATACGACAGCAACAAGGCAGTGGGAATGCCATTCTACAGATGGGACTGTACTATACCACATTAACAATACAGTGGAAATGCCATTCTGTAGACTGGCCTGTATTATACCACAATAACAAGGCAATGGGAATGCCATTCTGCAGACTGGCCTGTATTATACCACAGTAACAAGGCAGTGGGCATGCCATTCTGTAGATGGGCCTGTATTATACCACAGTAACAAAGCAGTGGGCATACTATTCTGTAGACAGGCCTGTACTATACCACAGGATCAAGGCAGAAGGAATGCTATTCTGTAGAGAGGCCTGTATTATACCATAGTAACAAGGCTGTGGGAATGCCATTCTGTAGTTGGGCTTGTATTATGCCACTGTAAAAAGGAAGTGGCCATGCCGTTCTGTAGACTGGCCTGTATTATACCACAGTAACAAGGCAGTTGGCATGCCATTCTGAAGTCGTGCCTGCACTATACCCCAGTAACAAGGCAGTGGGAATGCCATTCTTTAGATGGGCCAGTATTATACCAAAGTAACAAGGCAATGGGAATGCCATTCTGCAGATGGGCCTGTATTTCAGTAACAAGGCAGTGGGAATGGCATTCTGCAGATGGGCCTGTATTACACCACAGTAACAAGGCAGTGGGAATGCCATTCTGTAGAATGGCCTGTATTATACCACAGTAACAAAGCAGTTGGAATGCCATTTTGTAGATGGGCCTGTATTATACCACAGTAACAAGGCAGTGGGCATACCATTCTGTAAACAGGCCTGTACTATACCTCAGTAACAAGGTAGTAGGAATGTCATTCATTAGACAGGCCTGTATTATACCACAGTAACACGGCAGTGGGAATGCCATTCTGTAGTCAGGCCTGTATTATACCACAGTAACAAGGCAGTGGGAATGCCATGTTGTAGACTGGCCTGTATTATACCACAGTAACAAGGCAGTGGGCATGCCATTCTGCAGACTGGCCTGCATTATACCACAGTAAAAAGGCAGTGGGCATGCCATTATGTAGATGGGCCTGTATTATACCACAGTAACAAAGTAGTGGGAATACCATTCTGTAGACGGGCTGTATTATACCACAGTAACAAGGGAGTGGGAATGCCATTCTGTAGACAGGCCTGTAATATACCACAGTAAGAAGGTGGCGGTAATGCCATTCTGCAGACTGCCATGTATTATACCACAGTAACAAGGCAGTGAGAATGCCATTCTGAAGATGGCCTGTACAATACCACAGAAAAAAGGCAGTGGGAATGCCATTCTGTAGTCGGGCCTGTATTATACCACAGTAACAGGGCAGTAGGAATGCCATTCTGCAAACAGGCCTGTAATATATCACAGTAACAAGGCAGTGGGAATGCCATTCTTTAGTCAGGGTTGTACTATACCACAGTAACAAGGCAGTGGGAATGCCATTCTTTAGTCAGGCCTGTATTATACCACAGTAACAAGGTAGTGGGAATGCCATTCTGAAGACAGGCCTGTATTACACCACAGTGACAAGGCAGTGGAATGCCATTCTGTAGTCTGGTCTGCATTATACCACAGTGACAAGTCAGTGGGAATGCCATTCTGTAGACAGGCCTGTATTGTACCTACAGTAACTAGGCAGTAGGAATGCCATTCTGTAGTCGGGCCTCTATTATACAACAGTAACAAGGCAGTGGGAATGCCATTCTTTAGTCGGGACTGTACTATACCACAGTGACAAGGCAGTGGGAATGTCATTCTTTATTCAGGGTTGTATTATACCACAGTAACAAGGCAGTGGGCATGCCATTCTGCAGACGGGCCTGAATTACACCACAGTAACAATCCAGTGTGAATGCCATTCTGTATACTGGCCTGTATTATATGACAGTAACAAGGCAGTGGGAATGCCATTCTACAGATGGGCCTGTATTATACCACAGGAACAAGCAGTGGGAATGCCATTCTGCAGATGGGCCAGTATAATACCACATTAACAAGGGAGTGAGCATGCCATTCTGTAGACTGGCCTGTATTATATCACAGTAACAAGACAGTGGGAATGACATTATGTAGACAGGCCTGTATTCTAGCACAGTAACATGACAGTGGAAAAGCCATTCTGTAGTCAGGCCTGTATTATACCACAGTAACAAGACAGTGGGAATGTCATTCTGTAAATGGGCCTTTACTATACAAAAGTAACAAGGCAGTAGGAATGCCATTCTTTAGTCGGGCCTGTATTATACCACAGTAACAAGGCAGTGGGAATGCCATTCTGCAGATGGGCCTGTGTTATACAACAGTAACAAGGACAGTGGGAATGCCTTTCTGCAGATGGGCCTGTATTAAACCACAGTAACAAGGCAGTGGGAATGCCATTCTGCAGACGGGCCTGTACAATACTACAGTAACAAGGCAGGGGGCATGCCATTCTGTAGACGGGCCTGTATTATATCAAAGTAACAAGGCAGTGGGAATGCCATTATGTAGACAGGCCTGTATTATACCACAGTAACATGACAGTGGAAATGCCATTTTGTAGTCAGGCCTGTATTATACCACAGTAACAAGGCAGTGAGAATGTCATTCTGTATATGGGCCTGTACTATCCTAAAGTAACAAGGCAGTAGGAATGCCATTCTTTAGTTGGGCCTGTATTGTACCACAGTAACAAGGCAGTGGGAATGCCATTCTGCAGACAGGCCTATATTATACCACAGTAACAAGGCAGTGGGAATGCCATTCTGAAGACAGGCCTGTATTATACCACAGTATTAAGACAGTGGAAATGCCATTCTGCAGTCGGGCCTGCATTATACCACAGTGGGAAGGCCTTGGAAATGCCATTCAGTAGACTGGCGTGTATTATTCCTCAGTAACAGGGCAGTGGTAATACCATTCCATGGATGGGCCTGTAGTATACCACAGTAACGAGGGCTTGGGAATGCCATTCTGTAGACTGGCCTGTATTATACCACAGTAGCAAGGCAGTGGGAATACCATTCTGTAGACGGGCCTGTATTATACCACAGTAACAAGGCAGTGGGAATACCATTCTCTAGATGGGCCTGTATTATACCACAGTAATGAGGCAGTGGGAATGCTATTCTGTAGACAGGCCCACATTATACCTCAGTGACAAGGCAGTGGGCATGCCATTCTGTAGTCAGGACTGCATTGCACCACAGTAACAAGGCAGTGGGAATGCCATTAGGTAGATGGGTCTGTTTTATACTACAGCAAGGCAGTGGGAATGCCATTCTGCAGATGGGCCTGTATTATACCACATTAACAATACAGTGGAAATGCCATTCTGTAGACTGGCCTGTATTATACCACAATAACAAGGCAATGGGAATGCCATTCTGTAGATGGGCCTGTATTATACCACAGTAACAAGGCAGTGGGCATACCATTCTGTAGACAGGCCTGTACTATACAATAGTATCAAGGCAGAAGGAATGCTATTCTGTAGAGAGGCCTGTATTATACCATAGTAACAGGGCTGTGGGAATGCCATTCTGTAGTCGGGCCTGTATTATACCACAGTAACAAGGCAGTGGGCATGCCATTCTGAAGTCGTGCCTGCACTATACCCCAGTAACAAGGCAGTGGGAATGCCATTCTGTAGACGGGCCAGTATTATACCAAAGTAACAAGGCAATGGGAATGCCATTCTGCAGATGGGCCTGTATTATACCTCAGTAATAAGGCAGTGGGGAATGCCATTCTGCAGACTGGCCTGTATTATACAGCAGGAATAAGGCAGTGGGAATGCCATTCTGCAGATGGGCCTGTATTATACCACAGTAACAAGGCAGTGGGAATGCCATTCTGTAGAATGGCCTGTATTATACCACAGTAACATGGCAGTGGGCATACCATTCTGTAAACAGGCCTGTACTATACCTCAGTAACAAGGTAGTAGGAATGCCATTCATTAGACAGGCCTGTATTATACCACAGTAACACGGCAGTGGGAATGCCATTCTGTAGTCAGGCCTGTATTATACCACAGTAACAAGGCAGAGGGAATGCCATGTTGTAGACTGGCCTGTATTATACCACAGTAACAAGGCAGTGGGCATGCCATTCTGCAGACTGGCCTGTATTATACCACAGTAAAAAGGCAGTGGGCATGCCATTATGTAGATGGGCCTGTATTATACCACAGTAACAAAGCAGTGGGAATACCATTCTGTAGACGGGCCTGTATTATACCACAGTAACAAGGGAGTGGGAATGCCATTCTGTAGACAGGCCTGTAATATACCACAGTAAGAAGGCAGTGGGAATGTCATTATGTAGACAGCCATGTATTATACCACAGTAACAAGGCAGTGAGAATGCCATTCTGAAGATGGGCCTGTACAATACCACAGAAAAAAGACAGTGGGAATGCCATTCTGTAGTCAGGCCTGTATTATACCACAGTAACAAGGCAGTAGGAATGCCATTCTTTAGTCAGGGTTGTACTATACCACAGTAACAAGGCAGTGGGAATGCCATTCTTTAGTCAGGCCTGTATTATACCACAGTAACAAGGCAGTGGGAATGCCGTTCTGAAGACAGGCCTGTATTACACCACAGTGACAAGGCAGTGGAATGCCATTCTGTAGTCGGGTCTGCATTATACCACAGTGACAAGGCAGTGGGAATGCCATTCTGTAGACAGGCCAGTATTGTATCACAGTAACTAGGCAGTAGGAATGCCATTCTGTAGACGGGCCTCTATTATACAACAGTAACAAGGCAGTGGGAATGCCATTCTTTAGTCGGGCCTGTACTATACGACAGTAACAAGGCAGTGGGAATGCCATTCTTTATTCAAGGTTGTATTATACCACAGTAACAAGGCAGTGGGCATGCCATTCTGCAGACGGGCCAGAATTACACCACAGTAACAATCCAGTGTGAATGCCATTCTGTATACTGGCCTGTATTATATGACAGTAACAAGGCAGTGGGAATGCCATTCTGCAGACGGTCCTGTATTATACCACAGGAACAAGGCAGTGGGAATGCCATTCTGCAGACGGGCCAGTATAATACCACATTAACAAGGGAGTGAGCATGCCATTCTGTAGACTGGCCTGTATTATATCACAGTAACAAGGCAGTGGGAATGCCATTATGTAGACAGGCCTGTATTTTAGCACAGTAACATGACAGTGGAAAAGCCATTCTGTAGTCAGGCCTGTATTATACCACAGTAACAAGGCAGTGGGAATGTCATTCTGTAGATGGGCCTTTATTATATAAAAGTAACAAGGCAGTAGGAATGCCATTCTTTAGTCGGACCTGTATTATTCCACAGTAACAAGGCAGTGGGAATGCCATTCTGCAGATGGGCCTGTATTATACAACAGTAACAAGGACAGTGGGAATGCCTTTCTGCAGATGGACCTGTATTATACCACAGTAACAAGGCAGTGAGAATGTCATTCTGTAGATGGGCCTGTACTATCCTAAAGTAACAAGGCAGTAGGAATGCCATTGTTTAGTTGGGCCTGTATTATACCACAGTAACAAGGCAGTGGGAATGCCATTCTGCAGACAGGCCTATATTATACCACAGTAACAAGGCAGTGAGAATGCCATTCTGAAGACAGGGCTGTATTATACCACAGTATTAGGGCAGTGGAAATGCCATTCTGTAGTTGGGCCTGCATTATACCACAGTGGGAAGGCCATGGAAATGCCATTCAGTAGACTGGCATGTATTATTCCTCAGTAACAGGGCAGTGGGAATACCATTCCATAGATGGGCCTGTAGTATACCACAGTAACGAGGGCATGGGAATGCCATTCTGTAGACAGGCCTGCATTATACCACAGTAACAAGGCAGTGAGAATGCCATTCTGTAGACTTGCCTGTATTATACCACAGTAGCAAGGCAGTGGGAATGCCATTCTGTAGACAGGCATGTATTGTACCACAGTAACAAGGCAGTGAGAATGTCATTCTGTAGATGGGCCTGTACTATCCTAAAGTAACAAGGCAGTAGGAATGCCATTGTTTAGTTGGGCCTGTATTATACCACAGTAACAAGGCAGTGGGAATGCCATTCTGCAGACAGGCCTATATTATACCACAGTAACAAGGCAGTGAGAATGCCATTCTGAAGACAGGGCTGTATTATACCACAGTATTAGGGCAGTGGAAATGCCATTCTGTAGTCGGGCCTGCATTATACCACAGTGGGAAGGCCATGGAAATGCCATTCAGTAGACTGGCGTGTATTATTCCTCAGTAACAGGGCAGTGGGAATACCATTCCATAGATGGGCCTGTAGTATACCACAGTAACGAGGGCGTGGGAATGCCATTCTGTAGACAGGCCTGCATTATACCACAGTAACAAGGCAGTGAGAATGCCATTCTGTAGACTTGCCTGTATTATACCACAGTAGCAAGGCAGTGGGAATGCCATTCTGTAGACAGGCATGTATTGTACCACAGTAACAAGGCAGTAGGAATGCCATTCTGTAGACGGGCCTCTATTATACAACAGTAACAAGGCAGTGGGAATGCCATTCTTTAGTCAGGCCTGTATTATACCACAGTAACAAGGCAGTGGGAATGCCATTCTAAAGACAAGCCTGTATTACACCACAGTAACAAGGCAGTGGAATGCCATTCTGTAGTCGGGTCTGCAATATACCACAGTGACAAGGCAGTGGGAATGCCATTCTGTAGACAGGCATGTATTGTACTATAATAACAAGTCAGTAGGAATGCCATTCTGTAGACGGGCCTCTATTGTACAACAGTAACAAGGCAGTGGGAATGCCATTCTTTAGTCGGTCCTGTACTATACCACAGTAACAAGGCAGTGGGAATGCCATTCTTTATTCAGGCTTGTATCATACCATAGTAACAAGACAGTGGGCATGCCATTTTGCAGACGGGCCTGAATTACACTACAGTAACAAGCCAGTGTGAATGCCATTCTGCAGACAGGCCTGTATTTTATCACAGTAACAAGGCAGTGGGAATGCCATTATGTAGACAGGCCTGTATTATAGCACAGTAACATGAGAGTGGAAGCACTATTCTGTAGTCAGGCCTGTATTATACCACAGTAACAAGGCAGTGGGAATGTCATTCTGTAGATGGGCCTTTACTATACAAAAGTAACAAGGCAGTAGGAATGCCATTCTTTAGTCGGGCCTGTATTATACCACAGTAACAAGGCAGTGGGAATGCCATTCTGCAGATGGGCCTGTATTATACAACAGTAACAAGGACAGTGGGAATGCCATTCTGCAGATGGGCCTGTATTAAACCACAGGAAAAAGGCAGTGGGAATGCCATTCTGCAGATGGGCCTATATTATACCACAGTAACAAGGCAGTGGGAATGCCATTCTGAAGACAGGCCTGTATTATACCACAGTAACAAGGCAGTGGGTATGCCATTCAGTAGACTGACCTGTATTATTCCACAGTAACAGGGCAGGGGGAATACCATTCTGTAGACGGGCCTGTAGTATACCACAGTAACAAGGACGTGGGAATGCCATTCTGTAGACAGGCCTGTATTATACCACAGTAACAAGGCAGTGGGAATGCCATTCTGTAGACTGGCCTGTATTACACCAAAGTAACAAGGCAGTGGGAATACCATTCTGTAGATGGGCCTGTATTATACCACAGTAACAAGGCAGTGAGAATGCCATTCTGTAGACAGGCCTGTATTTTACCACAGTGACAAGGCAGTGAGCATGGCATTCTGTAGTCGGGCCTGCATTATACCACAGTGAAAAGGCAGTGGGCATGCCATTCTGTAGTTGGGCCTGCATTACACCACAGTAACAAGGCAGTGGGAATGACATTCTGTAGATGGGCTTGTATTATACCACAGCAACAAGGCAGTGGGAATGCCATTCTGCAGATGGGCCTGTATTATACCACAGTAACAAGGCAGTGGGAATGCCATTCTGCAGACAGGCCTGTATTATATCACAGTAACAAAGCAGTGGGAATGCCATTCTGTAGACTGGCCTGTATTATACCACAGTAACAAGGCAGTGGGCATGCTATTCTGTAGATGGGCCTGTATTATACCACAGTAACAAGGCAGTGGGTATACCATTCTGTAGACAGGCCTGTACTATACCACAGTAACAAGGCAGTTTTAATGCCATTCTGTAGACAGGCCTGTATTATACCATAGTAACAAGGCTGTGGGAATGTCATTCTGTAGTCGGGCATGTATTATACCACAGTTACAAGGCAGTGGCTATTCCATTCTGTAGACTGGCCTGTATTATACCACAGTAACAAGGCAGTGGGAATACCATTCTGTAGTAAGGCCTGTATTATATCACAGTAACAAGGCAGTGGGAATGATATGCAGTAGACTGGCTTGTATTATACCACAGTAACAAGGCAGTCGGCATGCCAGTCTGCAGACTGAACTGTATTATACCACAGTAAAAAGGCAGTGGGCATGCCATTCTGTATATGGGCCTGTATTATACCACAGTAACAAGGCAGTGGGAATGCCATTATTTAGACAGGCCTGTATTATACCACAGTATCAAGGCAGTGGGATTACCATTCTGTAGACTGGCCTGTATTATACCACAGTAACAAGGGAGTGGGAATGCCATTCTGTAGACAGGCCTACATTATACCACAGTAACAAGGCAGTGGGAATGCCATTCTGTAGACTGCCCTGTATTATACCACAGTAACAAGGCAGTGGGAATACCATTCTGTAGAATGGCCTGTATTCTACCACAGTAACAAGGCAGTGGGGAATGCCATTCTATAGACAGGCCTGTATTATACCATAGTCACAAGGCAGTGGGCATGCCATTCTATAGACGGGCCTATTTTATGCCACATTAAGAAGGCAGTGTTAATGCCATTTTGTAGGCTGGCCTGTATTATACCACAGTAACAAGGCAATGAGAATGTCATTCTGCAGACAGGCCTGTATTATACTACAGTAACAAGCCAGTGGGAATACCTTTCTGCTGACGGGCCTGTATTATACCACAGTAACAAGGCAGTGGGCATGCCATTCTGTAGACGGGCCTGTATTATTCCACAGTAACAAGGCAGTGGGCATGCCATTCTGTATACGGCCTGTTTTATGCCACAGTATGAAGGCAGTGGGAATACCATTCTGTGGACTGGCCTGTATTATACCACCGTAACAAGGCAGTGGAAATGGCATTCTGTAGTTCTTCTGATATGCACAACTATCTGTCCTGCCTCAGGAACTGCAACTTTAGAGGTGCCAAAATAAAACAGGGGCATGTTAGAAATACAAATATGCCACAAAAGATTAATAAGTCAAAAGGGAAGTGACATTTATTTTTAAAGAGAGCATGCAGTAAATGGCAAAACTTGGGAAAAGGAAGACTAGAATCAAAATATATGAATAAATAAGCTTCTTTACAGGGAATGTGATACAGGCATATAAGACCCTCTCTGTAGCAAGAAATGGCAAATGCGAAATAAATTAAAAGAATACGTCATGTAGAGCAACCCAGTGAAAAGAATTGCTTGCACAGTTCATTCAGAAACAGTATGTTAATTTGAGCACAGGCCTAATCAACTGTTGTACTACAGTTTGTGGGACCATTGTGAAATGCAGTTATGATAAATTTTAATGGGGTAGTTAGAGTTCAGTGGCACTCAATTTGCTGAGCAGGAAACTTTATATCAAATTGTGTCTAAAGTAGTAACATAAGTAAGAAAAAAGCATACTCCAGTTTTATGTGATGGGGAACGTTAGTTATGATATCAAGAAAATTCCTCATTTCTTTGAATATTACATTGAATTCTTTTATTTCAACATGGGCACCCAACATGATAATATTAGGGTATACAGAAAATATTTTATTTATTTAAGGTCTCAGTGAAATGATAGCTTGCCACTTCAACATGGCACCGCCCTTCAGGTATGGCTTCAGTTATTACGTCTCACTTGCAATCCATGTCCTCCATGTCTTCCTGTTCTGTGGTTGAGTTACTGCTAACTGTGCCATACTGCTATGCTGAAATGAAAGTCAGCAGCCTGAAACTGCTTCTTGCTCTTTTAAAAGAAACAGTCCAGGAAGTTACTATTCAAAATATTATGTTCTGTGGGGATGTAACCTCCTGTATCCATTACTACTGGGACTTTGCTTCATTCACTGCTCTTTCCTTTATTATGCTTAACATTAAGACCATCTGACCTTGGAGAAAATGTTATAAAAATGGTCCTGGAATTTCAATAATTAAAAATCTCAGACAGAGTCACTGAATTGTGCTTTTTTTTGTTGAAAAACTATTGCTGCACTCACCTGCCTATCAGCTGCTTATTAAACAACTAAGGTTATTACAGCCATGGAACTGCTTTAAACCGCTACAGTTTTAGATGTTAGAAGTTTCAAGTGGAAGTGATGCACACTGCGTCCCACATGGGTAAAATCAAGTACAACTGTTTTAATCAGCCAATTATAATTATGATTTTTTTTAAGCAATAGACAGTTTCATTAAAAAATCAGCATACACCGTGCATTCTGGCTCTTTAAAGTGCTCTTAACCTAGCACACACTCAATAAGTTAAAACCTGACAGCCTAACATATTGTACATTAAGTTTTGATTTTCTTGTTTTAGGATAGAATTAAACAATGCTGAATACTCAAATGAGCAGAATTCTTCTCTATGCTCTTTCATGTGTGTCTACATGTTGTTAAAATATATCTATTAACCTGCTGTCTGAAATTATTTGTCTGCCTGCCTGTTTGCCTAGCTATCTGCTCTTTGTCAGCTTTGAGTCTAGGACAGACATGATATTCGGCTGATAAATGAAATATGGAAGGAGGTCTTGTTGAGAAAAGCAACACTGACCTTCTTTTTTTCCAATTATGTTCAAGTCAAAGGTTAAAAACCTTTCCCCTAGTGCCCTGAAGAGGCCTGTCATGCAGGAAGCCACAGAAGAAAATCCTGCTCTGTGAATTTTATAAAAAATATATAACCCTGTTTCTTTTTCTGTTGATGATTCACATCATTCTTACAGAAACAATACACGTAACCCTTGGTTAAAACACAGATGATCTATATCTTTTTTATTTATTTGGAATTAGAAAACAACAGGAGAAAACATTTGCTGTAATGAGAAATTGGCTTTATACAATGGAATCTGACTGATACCAATAATTTCTCTCAAATTTACTATCTCGGCTGGGTGGGTTTAATTCTTAACACTTTATCACCACCCAGCTGTGATGCTCTGGTGAAGAATAAATATCTAGTGATGAACTTTGCATCCATTTACACAGTATTTCAGCTGTTTAAAGCTGTCTCAGAATAAATCTACGAATATCTAATCACTGCATAAATAATATTAAATATCAGCCATTAAAAGTTGCTCTGACATAAACCTGTGACTCTCTAATTGCTAGGCAAACAATATTAGATGTTACTGCAATTATGCTGAAAGAGCAGTTTGTAGCTAAGCTAAAGGTATACACGTTACTATTTTCAAGGCTCAAACCACATTCTGCTGCTTCTGCAAACAATTTTAACAGAGCACATCACTCAGTAGTAGCTCAGTGTGCTATGAATAAATATTGCCAGAGTAATTTGTGTAATTATTAGTTCATACACTATAATTAGAAAGACAATAAAGGCAAGTAAACCTGTTTCAGATATCAGTAAGAAATTATTCAATGTATTATGCAGGAACAGCTTTTAGTAAACACACATATTAGAAACGCTGCCAGAGAGAATTATATTCTTTTATTGCATATCCTGTATTTTGGAAATACACACAGTGATCTATTTTCTCTACCTAGTTGTTAACCATTTCAAATTACCACCATCAATCAGAGCCATGTAAATAAATAAATAAAATAAATAGTAAACTGTTTTGGTTATGTAGAAGGTATGAAAGTACTGCAGCTTGAAACAAACAGTTATTTTTGGGGGGCAAAAAGTTGAAAGATAGTAGAAAAATTAAGTCTAAGGACTATACAAAAGTAAAGAAATAAATACTTTTTGTGACTTTCATAAGCCATTGACATATTCTGCACACTGTGTGGAAATACAACAATCCAGGAGTGTTACTATGAAGCTTAAAAAAATGTCACTAATTTAGAATGAATACTGTTGTGAAATTTCACAAAATCACATCTGAAAAAGTAATTTAAATGTTTAAACACGTAATAATTGAGACTGAACTTGTATGGACAAGACACACACTGACGACTCAGACAGTAGAATGTAAATGAATATAGCTACTTTTATTTAGGAGCATTTTAAGTATTGCACAGTAAGTTTTTCCAGTGCATATTTTGAAAAGCTTACAGAATAATTAGTTTACTGTGAGAATTTATTTAGAACTGTCACACTGTTATCTCAACCTAGTTTCATAACAACATATGCTTCCTCTGATTATCTACTGTTCTTTTGAAGCCCATCTAGTAGAATGATACATACATACTTATATTTTTATTATTTGTTTATGAATTTATTTAATTAATTTATTTTATTTTACTTTTTTCTTAACCGCATTATCTAACATAATTGTGACCATTTTGTTAGTGAAGGTATGTAGAGGAAAAATTTCCATTAACAGTGGAAAAATACTTACTATAAGTAAAATTGTTTATAAGCAAGAAACATAACTCTCAACCTTACAGAGCAAGAAATCTGGACAAAGTCATAAATAATGGGGCAACAAAGGCCCAAAAAGAGGGACAATTTTTAAATATTGCTCTTTCAAACTTAGAAAGTTGATAGAATAACAGGTTTTGCATTAGAGTTATTTTTTCTGAAGGGTATGAAGCCTGAAACTCAAATCTCTGTCATTATATTCTGACATGAATCCTTAATGATTTGCAAATGATTTGCTAGAAAACCACAATTTTATGAGAAACAGACCAAAACCATGAGGAAAAAATCTGGACATTCTGCAAAAATCTGGACAGTTGAGGGTTATGAATCAAGTTCAAAATCAAGAATTTGTACAGGACCACACACACACACACACACACACACACACACACATGCACACATGCACACACACACAGATGTAAAATATTTAGAGTTGTATATACAGATAGCGAATGTGTCCAAAATTACCATACGCCAAAGTATAAGTTGTCAGCAGATGAGTAGCACAATGTAGTTGGGTGTTTGCATCACCTTATAAGACTTGCACAGTACAGACGCTCATATATGATATGAGGAATGAAGGTTGGCATTGGTTTAATCTGATTCTGTACAACAGCATAACACTACACAGCATGACTTTATAAAACTAGAGTATTAAAAATCCTAAAAAAGAAGAGCTATAACCAAAAATGTGTGCTTCTTTACTGGCACATACTGAGAAAGAACATTAGTTTAAAAAGTAGATGGTGGTTATTCTGCCACATAGATCATTAAGGAAGCCTTTTCAGGAGTACTGTGTCTATTTTAGGAGGCCACATTCCAGGAGGACACTAGACAGAAACAGTGGCAGTCCAGCAATGGCAAAAAAAAAACAAGTATATGACATCAAAAAATATATATATATATATATATATATATATATATATATATATATAAAGAATGAATAGTGATTGCCAGAATTTATCTCCAGGAGGGGAAAAGAGCAGAGGTACAGAATACGTATAAAAACAGAAACAAATATGTTTCTGTGAAGAAAAATGACTAGAAGAGGACTTGATATGAGTATAGGCTAAGAGACAGCAGTAAAAGTTACAAACATTTAACACTGTCTCTATGTAGAGCTAATTGGGTAAAAGTAACAGGCTACTGAAGAATGTATGCAAAGGACACGATAACTCATTATGCGGTGAAAAAAAGGGATTAGAGGGTTATGTGCAGAAGAGTTAATGCTTTCTGTATTGCAGTGCGCATGAATATTGTAGGTTATGAGAGAATGGAAGTATTTTGTAATTCCTCTGCTTAGTATATTTATGTTCAGTAAAGTATTAATGCCAATAGGAGAAGAGTATCTTACATTTGGTAGAACAAACTACACCTGTGCTAAAACCATCAAAAATTATTTTACAACTGTTGTGAACTATGTATAAATAATGCATTTTACGGACTCTCTTCTTTGTATTCTTACCACATTCCTAATATAACATTTATCTATTGTACTGCAAACCAGCAAAGCATTTTCACTAAATACAGACAATGATCACTTCCATCATAAGGGCAGTGTGTACTGCCATCATTTTAAGACTTAATACTTAGTGCTGGGCAGTAGAGTGCTTGTTTGTTCTTCAGTATGTTTGCCAGCTAGAGTACTTTCTGCTTTCTTCGCATGTCCTTCCTATGTCTTTCTGGATTTTTACTGGGACTGTGGTTCCTCTCAGATCCCAACAACATATCAAAGGTAACTTGAAGATTATTCAAACGGCCTATAGGTATGCATGCTATATGCGACAGAGTGTATACAAGTTTCCTGTGATAGGCTGATACCCTACCACAACTGGCATCTCCATTCTACATTATTTAATTCTGTACTAGATTTCAGTTTCCCTGTGACCATAAACTGGATAAAGTGGGTATATGAGAATGAATGAATGTCAATTATATACTTCTAGGCAACATGGAGAGCTACAGAATTATAAGGACATGTGTGGTATACAGTGAAATTAACCCACTGGGCTATTCAGGCAGCACACTTCCAAATGTATTTTGGATCAACACAGGTCTAATCAGTTATAAGAAAACTGTTTAGCATGAATAGCAAATATCACATAATATATTTGAATACCTCCAGCTTCAGGTGTTTTTTATGCTGTCATTCCAGCAACTACCCTGTTAATACATGCTTCAGTTTATACTCTGATGAGATGTGTACAGTATGAAAACTTGTAAAAGACACTTCCTTGGCATGCACATGTAGGGTCCACCACAGCCTGTGCTCTCAGATTCTCTGCTGCAATGCAGACTTGCAGTAAATACTATTTATTTTCAATAACAGTCAATGTCCTAGTGAGCTGAAATGTACCATTTCCAGGGACACCTTGGGTAGGGCTAAAACCTAGCACAATGAAGTGATATATAAATGTAACAAACAGTAGACTGATAATACATCAATTAATCAAGCACAACTTACACAACACATGCATAGTGAGAAAATAAGTTTATGTAATCAACATACTGGAGAAGTCTGTGCAAACTCAACTTATTTAGTTGTGAAGGAGTGTTGTAGTGGGCATAACATGAACAATTTGGGGTATAGCAGCTGGAGAGAACAAGGGAAATCAGTAGAAGCCAAATTGTGAGCTCCAGTTGCAGGCAGGCAGTTACGTAAAGTGAGTTATGTAAAGTGAAAAAGGTGCCTGAGTTTAAGAGCAACCTGAGTTCATAACAAGGGCAAGAGGGCAGGGATGAGACAAGGAGCAGGAGGGTAGATGTGGTGATCATATCCAAGAAATAGGATGGTGAAATGGAGTATAACTTAGCTTGCATAAAAGAGAAGGCACAAAAGAATCTAGAATAAAATGTCAGCCAATCTAAATGGTAGGAAAGTGTGAAAGACTGACGTTAAGACAGCAGAGCCATAAGGTGCTGCTAGTAATGTATGCTCAGTGATAAACGAGGATGCTGATAAGACGTCTAGTACAATGTGGCAGATGTGAAATACAGAGGATGAACATGTGTGACATATGATTCAGAAGATGAAACTTGGAGTGGGGTACCATGGAAGAGAAGCAAAGATAATGCATAATTAACCCTATGACCTGAGGTGAAGGTACAAAATTCTCAAAATGAAACTAGTATGAATAATGAAAGAAACCTGAGAGATGTAGTTATTGTCAAACATTTGAATGAGCTATCCAGTATAAAGTCCAGTGGGCAAATGCTTAATAGAGTATGCATTTCTCCTGAACAGAGGGCTTGTATTTTCTGCATAGATCAATGTATGGAACCTAGAAAGTGATTCTGAATCTTTTTGGTCCAGTATAAGACAGAATAAAAAAAATATAGAACAATATTGACATGAATGCTAATGTTAGTGCAGCCCCAATCTGCACAATTCTGTGAACATAAACACTAGGAAAAGATTCACTATAAAACCTTTGATCTTTCCAAAATGAACTTTTCTTTAAGAAGGAAATGAGACCTGACCACAGTATGGCTGGAATTATTCTTGCCTTTAGTCAAAAACATCAGAAAGGATTGTAGCCAAAGCTTGATCTCAATAAAAATAATATTTACTTACTTTTTCTTGCCAAGCATATCCTACATGTCAAAAAATATCATCCTAAGAGTGGTAAAGGTATAACACTAGTGGAATAATTAATCTCTGTTATTGAAGATCAGATGTTCTTAACACTTTGGAACATGCTGCGACCAATGAAATAACATGATGTGTGTTGACTCCAGTTAATGACTAATTTGCAGGCAAACTAAGAGTATTAGAATTGTCTGTCATTAAACAAAGCCAAAGAACAAAAAATTGTCAGCAACCAACATGTCAAAAAGCATAATGTCTTAGTGAGCATAGAGAAAGTGCTTTTTATTGATGTATTTATGGGTTACAATGCAATTTCCTACAACTTGTAAGTTAGAAATGCAAATGAATGATACAAGTGGCACAGTCTTGCTAATGGATAGGGTAAAAGGGGCATTGCTCCTACAAAATGCTGATTTGCATCAATGTGGGTCTTAACTGAGATTTTTTGGCACGCTGAGCATTTATGAAACATAAAATGTAGCTGTTGACAGAAAACATGCTATATCTTCATATATTCATTCATATGGAGTTGCTCATCTGGTAGATAGCATTTTTTTGAGGATGGGAAGTATATTTATTCTGAATGGGGGTAGAATATGGGCATATTCATTTATACATGTTTTATATGGTGGTTTAGTTGTTTTTTTCTCTTTTTTTTGTATAATGCTATATTGCATTTCTTGGTTTCCATTTTACCATTAATGGCAATTGATTCAGACATATATGATGATTACTACCCCCTTAACTGGAGCAGGCAAGGAATGACAATGATTTTCCCTGATAATTTTCAAGAGAATACTAACACATACAGTACTGCATTATGTGACTTACTACCTCACTGGCTACCTAAACACCAATATTTTACAAATGGAAGCTCTCTAACGAAAAGCTAAATGCCAAAAATGAGAGCCTAGTTAGAGTCGACAAAAAACTAAAAATGCATTTAAAATGATTGGGCAAGTCAGTTCACATGAGATCTCTAAAATCCTTTGGTGAAGTAATAGATATTTCTGTTTTAAGAAAAAAGCAAATCTTTAAAGTGAACGATTTCTGTGATAGTGCAGAAAAGTAAAGTAGGGCAAATGAGTCTTTAAAATTCTGAAGCCCCTGTGGTTGTTAGCGTAGTAAACACCTAAAAACCTATGAAGCTAAGTTATCACTAATAATTGGAGTGGTCAGGATACTGGTGGGGAACTGTGAAGGAGTTTCCATGCCACTAAGGAGTGGAGTTACCATGGCCAAATAATGCTTAGGAGATTTGTAGAAAGTACTGAATGCCAAATGTACTATAGTGAAATACTACCCAGATTGCATGTTCACAGATGCACTGCACCTTTCTATTCCAATGCTACAGATTTCGAAATGTGTAATCATATTTTTTTATATATAGAACTTTAATACAGGATATATGATTTCTAGAAAGTCAAAGGATAGGTGTCATGTGTGCAGCTGTATGACTAACAAGGTGAGTATGGAGGTGGTGGGTAAAAGGAAGTATGCAGTATCATGAAAGAAGTGGAGGCATGGGTGTGACAGCCAATGTATACAATAGCTTAAGTAGGAAGGGAAATGCTAACCATTTTTTTAGCATCTTGTGAGATCACTGTACCAGTAATCAAGGATCCTCAATCCTCACCACTGGCACCAGTGGGGGATGTACACTGAGAGCATGACAAGTACACACACAGTATTTCCAGATGCAGCTCTTTGCATAAAGTGCAATTTCCCTTAAGAGCATACAGAGACCACAGTCAGTCCGGGGCTGGTTTCTCCCTATTTCTCCAGATCCCCAATAAGACTCCTCACTGGCACAGCTATAGAGTTGAGATCTCAGCTGAGTGGCCAAGCCAAGACCTCCAACAACCTCTCTAACCAACAAGTGCTTCGTGTCCTTGCCCAAGTAGCTGACACACACACTCTTTGAGATTGCCACCTTTGCCCAGACTATAAGGTAGTTATCACTGCCATCTGCCAATCCTTATCTATTTTAAGGCCCTTAACAAAGGGTGCCCAATCTTACTGTGCAATATTAATATTAGCAAAACGCACAGTTCAAGCTGCTGCAGAGACTTTCATAATCTGAAAAAATAATATTATTGTCTAAAACAATAGCAAACATGTACTAAAAAATTCAGGAAAATACAACCAATTTTTATCGCAACATGTTAATAAAAATTATACAATTAGATAAATAGACTTTTAAATAAACTTTATCTTTGCAAGCTTTTGAGTTTAAGAACACTAGTGATAGAACATGATTCACTCAAGCCTGGTATATTAAATGCATCGAGCTTGATCTGCCACAATAATTCAAGCTCTTCCAGCTTGAAAGGAAATGGACCACCCCTAGTGTCCTGCAAAATGTTATCGATACCCATGAATTTAAACTGATGACCTGTATTCAAATGGATATGCTTAGCAAGGCGTTATCTACCTTGTTATGACTAATAGCATAAAGATGCTCTTACATTCAGATTATTAACTGTTGTTTTTAGGGGTAGTGTCTTTTTAAGATGTCAATTAAGCTTTGTCCCGCATTTTTTGAATGAGTGTGTATTTAAGTTGAGTTAATAGTATGAGTTTCTACTTCTGAGGAAGTTTGCATAGTTGCAAACGAAAAGCACTTAAAGTTGTTATATTACCTGTGTGATGAGTATTAAACCTGTGTGAAGTCTCTGCAGCAGCTTGAACTGTGGGCCGGATTCATGATGGTTTGCATGGAGTCTAAGAGTAGAGTAAGACTCCATGCAGCCATCATGTCCGACGAGCGATCCAGGAACAGCCTGTAGGGGCGTGTAAGAGAGCTCCTAAAACGGCTTTTACATGGACAGGGCTGGGATATGCAAATTACCTCAATTGCAGGCGAAAGGCATGCAAATGAGGTAGATTTGCGATTCTGGAAACCTGAACCTGTCCGAGTAAGAGCAGTGTTATTTGCAGAAATGTACTCAGTTGACAACTGAGTACCGTTCTGCAAATAGCAAAACGGAGCTGTGACAGCTCCAAATAAAGGTTGCATCCAGTGCAGGAAGCATGCCAATGGCCAAATATAAGGCCATGTGAAATGTTTCCTGATGCAATATGAAAATAAAAATATTTTATTTTTTTTTCACCGATTTCCGATGTTTAAGCATAGCGCAGCACCGCGCAAATGGGCTGCGCTCTAAAACCCAGAATACTAAAAATTAAAACCCACAAATGTGGATTTTATTGAAATTGTCAATGTACAATGCAAGGGAATGGCAGGAGTAGGATATGGGGAGTAACAGAGTAGAAGATAGGTGACATCACTAAGGGGGTATGTATGAAAGAAGTGAATCTCATTGGAGCAGAGTGGCATGTGTCAGCTGTCATTTACACATCATGGAAAGAGGTGTGTCAACAGGTAGGCTAGGGAAAGGCAAGAAATGGAAGGTGTATGCTGTGGATAACACCAAAGTTTCTTGCTGAGTGGGTATGCGCACGTGTGCACGCGTGTAAACCCGAGTAAAACAGAGTGCGCGCGTGTAAGAGTGTGTGCGCGTGTTTAAGCCGGAGTAAGCATGTATAAGGCTGTTTAAAGAGTTGTAAGCGCGTTTGTGCTGGTGCGCGCGCGTTTTAACCCGAATAAGCAAGTTTTACTCCGTGTAAGCATGTGTGTGCGCGTGTTAGCTGCTGTGCGCGTGTTTGCGCTTGTGTGCGTGACGCTCCCCCCCTGAGGAAACAGAAAGGAAAAAGGAAGCACAACAAATAGTAGGAAGCTACCAGGGAGTATTAGCAGAGTTAGCAGGTGAAAACAATCAGAATCAGGCAATTACACAGGCAGTACACTAGCCCAGCCCAGTCTAGCACTTAAAACTCTGTAAACAACAGTCCATTATGTTTATCACAACAGCCACTGCAGTAAGCTAATAGAAGTGAAAACTGAAAAAGCTTTACTGAGACAAAGAAATGTTAGGGGCTGCCATTGCTGTTATAAGGTGACATATGCAACATGCTGAGGGTGGTGACAATGGAAATGCTGCTGGACAACCCACAGTGAGGAGACGGAGAAGGGTGTACAGGCCCAGGGTAACCTACCAGGGGCTACATGAGCTGGAGATAATGGAGCTCTATAGAGTGGACAGAGACCTCCTGCAGCAAATTGTTGAGTTGTGCAGGCCACGCCTCACACACAGAACCAACAGAGGGGAACCCATCCCAGTGGAAACCAAGGTATGTGTTGGCCTAAGAATATTAGCAACAGGTACTTTCCAGAGACCAAGTGGTGATATGATGGGGATATCACATGCATCAGCATCCAGGGTACTACACCAGTTCCTGGATGCCATGTCAGCACATGTCAGTGATCATGTATATTTCCCCAATTCCCATGAGGTATTGGCCAGCAATATGCGTCTCTTCCAGCAAATAATGGAATGCCCTGAGGTAGTGGGTGCAATAGACTGCACGCACATACGCATCAAAGCACCAGCCAGCGAGCGGGGTAGGGTCTACTTCAACAGCAAGGGCTTCCGCTCCATCAACTGCCAGGTCATGTGTGATGCCCAGGGCATAATACTGAATGTGTGTGCAGGCTGCCCTGGAAGCTACCATGATTCCCATATCTGGCATCTGACACAGCTGTACCAGACATTTGCCAATGGGGACATCCCACATGGTCACCTAGTGGGGGATGCTGGCTATGTGCTGGAGCTATGGCTGATGACACCCATCAGAAATGCACACACACCTGAACAGGAACGCCATAATGAGGCACACGCACAAACACGTATTGTAATAGAGCGTGTGTTTGGGCTGTTCAAGTCACGGTTCTGGTGCCTGGACACATCTGGTGGAGCCTTGCAGTACTCACCAGCTACATGTACCCAAATTGTCATGGTATGTGCTATGCTACATAATATGATCCTGCAAAAACAGCTGCAGCAGGACCAGCATAGGCCTGGGCCAAATAGCCCCCCACCATTGCCAAGGCCATCACAGGCAGAGTGTGACTCAGAGGAGGAACAACCTGAGCTTGCCCCAGTAGGCAGAAGGAGGTGTGCCCATTATGCTTTGGCCTTGGCAAAGAGGCAACGCATAGCACATACACTGGCTCAGTAGGAACTCTGGAAATTATACCTCTCTTCGACTCGCACATATAGTAAAACGGATGCCTAAGTTGACACTACCTGCTTTCAAACATGTACAGGGAGTGTAGTATGTGCATCCGACATAGGCAGCCCTGCAGCACCACCTAAGGCATGATTGCCATGTGTTAAGCAATATAAAGCACTGCTAAACAGCATTTACCACCATGTAGTATATGCAAACAAAATCGCACACACCAACTAGCACAACTGTGGTCAATGTTCAGTAATACTGGGCAACGTCCAGCAATGTTGGTGAATATTGAGCAATGTCGGACAAGCCTGGTCTAAGTAGGGCATAGCTGAACAAAAGCCAACATGCTCATATTTGCTTAACTGGCCCTTAAGCAGTCTGGTCTGCTCAGTATGAAAATATAAAGCAGTGATGGGCCTCGAACCCAGGATACTGTGCACTATAGCCAAAGTACTGAACCACTAAACCATGACAGTATTGCAGTGGCCAGCCTGTATGAAGGAATGTTGATAAGTCTATGCAAAGTATTTCATGGAAACCCTGCAGGCACAGCATAATCCTTGTTGAGTTATAACACAAAGGTGAGTCCTGCAGTGAGAACAGAACCTGACTTCCAACACACACTGTATAAATGTTAATATCGGTCATGTTCACACACATCAACAAATGTAGTGGACCTCAGATAGCAACATACTGAAAGGTCACAATGGGCATGCTCACACACTTGAATAAATGAGACAAATGTCAGGCAACAAAACAAGGAATGGCAGAACTGGGCATGCTCACACACTTAGGCCATGTCTGAGTACAGCAGTGGGCCACGCATATCTGGCAGTTGCATGTGTTAACCCAGGAACCTGTCACTATACAGCAATCTGCCCTGTGCACATAGTTATATGACAACAGACACATCTATAATATAGTGGAACCCTGTCATAATCAAATATGTTCTGCAGATACCGAAGTTGTTCATAGAAACTGGTAAAGCAAAGATGATAAAGACCTGCAAACAGTATCAGCAATAAACATTGTGCAAATTGAACATTAGCATAGATTCAGAGGTCGATACTAGGCTATCTGCCCAAGGGCATGTACAAGCCTAGCCAGAGTGTGTTTGGCATTCACAACCCTGTCAGATTACTACACTGTGTGTGTGAATAGTAGGTCACACAAGATAGCCCATGTACATTTAGGCTAGTGTGCCTCTGTCTAGCAGGGACACAGAAGATATCCCAGGGGTAAACATACGATCACCCATACAGTCGTCAAGATGTCTCCAGTAGGTGGTCAGTGGGTGGCTCTGCCTATGTGAAACTGGGATTACATTCTGGAGTGAGTGGAGCCTCTGGGATAAGAATCTGTCCCTCCACAATGTCCTATTAACATCTGTGCTGAGGTATACGTCCCTGGAGTGTGTAGCTCCAAGGGAGTCGGATATCCTGAGGTGGAGCATGTCCAGTAATTCTGGGTTGGCTATATCTGTAAACAACAGGCACACATCATATCTGAGTAGGTGGTAAGCGACTGAGTAGAGCTGGAGTTACTGCATCTGAACTGTGCAGGGCATCTGTGTGAGTCCCTATATCTGCTTGGTGAGGAATTTCCATGGCCAGTACAGTTGCTGCAGGTGTCGGGTAAGGTACACCCCAAATGTGGCATTGTAACCAAGCATGGATGTGATGAGTATAGGGGCACAATGACCTCACTCGATCTAGATGTGAAACCATATGGGATAAGGTGGCCCACATAGAAGGTGTGTCCAACCACTTTGGCAACGTGAATGTCAAAGGCGACAGTACGAACATGTCATGTCCCCAAACCCCTAACAACTCCTACCATATGTAATGGAGTACTACCTATGTGGTAATTTGTGGGCATGTTGTTATTCCCAAAGGGGATAACTATGCAACTAATGGCATTTAGCTGTAGGCCATGGCTCAGGCACCAGTCATCCATCTCTGTGAGACCCTGTTTGAGTATGCATGTGGCAGCTGGAGAGTTGATCATGGCACCCAGTTTGCAGTCAAGTGCAAACATGTTCAGCCATATTCCCCCTGTGGTAGCCTGTACGTCAGACAAATATATACTGAATGAGAGAGGTCACAGGACCGAGCCGTGTGGGATGCCACATGTAACTGGTGTATAGTCAGACATGGCACCTGCAATTCTGACCATGTGTGTGCTATCCCTGATCCAAGTATCAATCCATCATGTGAGATATGTGTCCATATCGACGCTGGTGAGCCTATGCATAATGGCCCAGTGGGTTATTGTGTTGAAGGGTTTTGCAAGGTTCAGGTAGGCTGTGTGGACAGCCGTCCCTATGTCGATGGACCTGTTAGCCATTTAAAGAATACAAACAGATTCAAGAGGCAAGATCTGCCCACAACAATGCTGAAATGTATAGGACACAGTGTCCGTAGGTTCCTGATGTCTATGTGTATGAGTCCCATGACAATACACTCCATAGCTTTGCATAACAGGCTACTTAGGCTTATAGGGCAATATTGTCTGTGGTCCGTTGTGGCACCAACTCTGTGGAGCGGGACCACTGACACTGTACGCCATTCCTTGGGTACATATCCTGTGGTAACTCCGATAGTGAACAGTGATGTGATGTGAGGGTTACGTCTGTCATGATGCTCATGTAAGATGCAGGCTGGGACACCGTCTGGTCACATTGATACTGTGATGTATGCTTTGGGGAGGGCAGCACTCACCTGTTACTGTGTGATTTCAGGGAGGTTATACTCTGTTGGGATGGATAGTTGCTCCTTAGGGGGTATGAGTGGGAGACATCTGCACTGAACCTGTTTTCCAGGATGTTGGCAATGTGAGTGGGTTCAGGGTAGGTTTAGTCACTATGCAGTAACTCACAGCATATCAGTGAGTGTCCACCCAGGTTCCTGACATAACTGAAGAAGGCCGTGTGATAGTCCTATGTGTCTGTTGCAATTGTCCGGTAGAAGCGGCCCTTAGAAAAGTTCATGAGTGATCGTAGCTGTCTGCTAGTACAGATCACAGATGCCTTCCCAGTCTGGGATTGTGCTCTATCATGTAGTAGCTTCCTCCTGATGTTGTACAGCTTATTAATGGCTGGGGTCTACCAGACAGGTCCCCTGCCATTGGAGTAGTGAGTCCTGTTGTTATTTGGGATAGCACAATCCATGCAGTCCACTAGGTGTCCATAGAATGTGTATGTAAAGGATGCAGCAGTGTGAGCCGTATTTGCTACTGTCTCAGGGTCTCTGAAGGATACCACCTTGCTGCGGTGAAGTGAGACATTGGCTCATGAGAAGTTCACCAAGATTACCCAGGATGGGTGTGTGGAGGGTATATGTATGTCCAGTGAGATACATGAATGTTCTGACCTTACCAATGAGGGGTATATCACTGGTGTGGAACATAGAGTCTCCATGTTGGTGATGATCAGGTCCAATATGTATTCCCCCTTGTGGCTGTGCTGACTGGTTGTGCCATAGCATATGAGTCTACAAATTGTAGCGACTGTTGGGTGAGGGTGTCGGGGCTTGAGTAGTATCCCCAGTCAATATTTGTGTATATGAAGTCACACAATATAATGGTGTTTGTGGAGATCATATTCTTCATAGTTCCCACGAAAGCCGAGTGTGGTCCCTGAGTTTGGGAGTGTGTTCTGGAGCAGACAACAAACTGAAAGGCAGTATTGCACAATGGTGGTTGTATATGTATGGTCTGTGATGCTTTGTGCAGTGTTACTAACCCGGAGGTGTGTGTATCTGTGATGTATATGGATACTCCCCCTAGTTGTGTTGTCTGTTCCAAGACTTGTTGACAGACAGCATGGTATGAAACATAACCTGGTAGTGCTGGTGTGCATAAGCGAGCCTGAACCAGGCGTCTGTCAGTGCACAGATATCGCTATCCTCCATACTGAGGAGAGTCCTGAGTGGCTGCAATATGAGGTTAACACAACTGTTGTTGAGCAGCATTACCCTTAGTTTCATTTAATCTGTAATGTCTATGGAGGTGGGTTTGTCTTCTGAGCCCTGCTTAAAAAAGGCACTATGGTGGTAGCAAGAGCCTTAGCCAGCATTCCAAAGTCCAAGGGTGACAGGTGCAAGCTGTCCATAGTGAAGCTACGTGGCATGTTGAGCATGTCACCATAGGCTGACAGACACTGTATCCCCTATTAATTAAACAAATTTGTTAGGCAACTGTTAAATGTGATATGTGTGTCCGTATACTGTGACATCATAATTCGTGGGTGTAAGATGCTAGACAAGGTCAGGGTCATACTGGCCTGGGCTACATGATCATAGTGTTCCTCCATGTATCATGTCATGTGGTCCAGGGAGTAACGTCTGAGGTTATACACACCAGCATGGACAATGATGGTGCCAGTCCTGTACTTGCTTTGGAGTGACCTGACTGCCTGTGTTATGCGGCAGATCCTGGCACCCAACAGACAGCCCAAAGTGACTATTCCCTTGTTAGGGCTGGTGAGTGGTACGTCAGTGTGTCTGACAATAAGTGTCACCTATTACAAGTGTATTAGGTGTGTTGTTTAGCCTGAAGGGCAGTGACTGTGTGGCACACTGACATTGTGAACTGTGTGATATGTGGGTATTGTAGTGGGGTAGCAGGTGTGTGTGTGTCTGCTTTGGAGGTCTCTGCTGCTTAGGTAGAGTACATTTACAGCATCCAAGTATGTCTATGTGTGATATTGTGGATTGAGTGCTGTTGCTAGAGGATATGTGAGACTGATATGTGGTGTGTGTGGTTACCTTCACCACCTGATAGACTGTGCCAGTCATGGGTCGAGAGAGTTCAGCACCCTGTATGTCTATATTGGTGCATCTCACACATATATCTGAGTTTGTCTGGAGAAGGAGAGGGTTGTCTGTGAACATGAGGCAGATGTGACATTGTGTCAATATCACAATATCCACCAGCTGGACTGGAGAGTACACACGAAACCGACCCCTGGAAATGCCATGATATTATCATGACATACTCTGTAGCCTGATCACAATGGATCAGTAGGATGTTAAGCGTGTAAAAGAGTATAACAGGGATTAGTGCTCATGTTCGTTGGTGTTTTGTAAAGAGTAGCTGAGAAGGAGTCCAGACTGAATCATGGCACCTCCTTCAGCTATGTCATAAATAGCAATGTACACCCATATATGTCCTGAGTTAGGGCCAACTGTACCTGAGTGACAATGCCGACATCATGACAGATAGGCCCATATGTACATACCCACCTCCCACTGACAATAGTCCATATCATCATACCAGGAGATATCACATGTAGAATGGATGAGCAGCTACCCCCACTGCCAAAAGCATGGCAGCAAGTGGAATACACTGATTCCCAATATGTGTCATGCACAAACTACAGAACAAATAGATCATGCACCTGAACAGTCAGCTGAGCCTCACCCCCTACACAGGATGTGGAACCGTTGAATGTGTCACAGCTACATATGGCACTCCCCACAAGTGTTGGTGCACAACACACCATGGGAAGTCAAGTCCAGTACGCCTATGAAGTCTGATTTGCAAGGTCATGGAGTCCATCATGGTTGCAGTCATAAACAGAGCTATTGGAAGCTGACATACACACAACCCTACCAACTGTGGTATGTTCATGTGCGGATCGTGGTTCCCAAACATGCTAGACTGTTTGCAAGGCAGCCACCCAGGACATACATCAATGAACACATCTACACATGTGTCACATAGACTTTGAATAGCCCTTTATCAACATCCCAGACACATGTAGTATCCACAAAACCAACAAGCTGTGCATAAATATATGTTGACATATGACGGAATGTCAATGTGTCCACAGATAGATCACACAAGGTAAGGAATCTGAGGTCTTGTTCAAGCTGTTGACACCTGCTGACCCACATGGACCATTCCTGGAATGGCAGAAAACAAAGTGTGCACACATCACCATGTCCAGTCTGATGATGTCACCATCCTATAAATACAGCAGGAGAAGGGAAACCAGCCAGTAAAGCAAGTAGCGCACCATGTTAATACGTCTCTCTCTAGTATAATAACATAGGTAGGGGTTTGAATCCTGCAAACAGTGAGTGTGTGTGTGTGTGTGTGGGGGGGGGGTGTATGTGTGCAGTTTCCTTTGAGAGGTGTTCCCTTTTTGGAGACAGGGAAAACTCTCTAAAAGAGGTACATTCCTCTTTGGAAAGTCTGATGATGTCACCATGCTACAAATACAGCAGGAGAATGGAAACCAGCCAGTAAAGCAGATAGCGTGCCGTGTTAATGCATTGCTCTCTAGTATCATAACATAGCTAGGTAGGGGTTTGAATCCTGCAAATACTGACTGTGTGTGTGTCACTGTTGGTCAATGCGGTGTGGGTTTTGCTTTTACTATGGTATGACATAGTATGATTACAACAGTAAGTACATTGCACACATCAGGTATCTGCGTGGCAAATATATATGTGTACATGTCCCCTCTATCAGTACATAGGTGTGAAGCCTGCATACTACATGAATACATTTGTTTCCATTGACAGGTTGTGCCGCTGCTTCTCAGATCATAGGTCACATATGTATGTATGTGACAAGGCCGTCCACTGTCATGTTCTGTGGCCAAGGTTATCTGTGGCACACACACCTATGACAGTTACTTAAGAGTAGTGTGAGTGAGGGTATATGCCTAGGGTATATGTCAGACATGGTCATACACAACAAAGACTGCCAAGAATGGACAGTCTTTATAGGTGTACGACTGCCTTGTGGATGTGCAGTCAGGCCTCTAATGTCTTATGTGATACACCTTGGGACTTCACAATACCTATGGACATGTGGATACCAAGGGACACATGACATAACATGAGGCTGTATGTACAGATTGGTACCCAACATACATGTTGAGGGCTACCACCTGTGTGGTACTGACAGGATAGTATGTATGGTACATGAAGATGACTATGCCATAGTTGGCTTACTGCTATACAGCATGCATCAGACAACAGGTATCTGTCTGTATGATACCCTTGTGTAGGATATGCGTCCCATCCAGGGAATGCATTGTAGGCCAATCCATGCATTTCCAGATTTGGATGGACATATCCCTAGTGCGTCTGCATGTACCTAAGGGGGCTATATGCCAAACAGGTGTGGTCACAGGAATGGGTGGCGGTCATTATCACTGGTTAGTGTTATAGTGTAGCACCGGAAGGATCCAATTGCTACTGGGTTCCCTACTACTGTGTGTCATTTGTCAGGACATCATCCAATGATTGCTTATAGTCATGCTGTTGAGGTTGTGTATACTACCAGACCGCAAATCATTGACAGATATTAATGGTATCACCCACAGCATAGTGTCAACCCATGTCATACACAAGTCTACCCATGTTAGTACATAACTGTAGTAGAATGCATACTGGCCATTGAAAGATACTATGAGATGTTAATGTGTACAACAGGGTATGCCACATGTCCCATGTGTCCACTATGCACGTACATGCAGACAGTGCGCACCACCATGTTCACAGATGTACACTTGCTAATCTGCACTGCACACATCACACACGTACTGTCCACTCACTAACACATGCTGGCAACACATTACACTTCAGCCAAGTGGCACATGGGTGGACAATACATACTCAGATCTAACAGTGGTGTAAACAATGCTGCATTGACAATCAGAGCTTTGATGCATAATGTCCGCTCAGATATATCTACAAGGATGTCGTTACACTTCCTTGTTGAAAACTTGCTATTATTGCAACACTGCTATAGTGTCACCCTGTGCATCAGCACCATGTTAGTCTGTCCCTCCGTCAATGATGCAGATAACAGGAGGTGACACAGGTATCATCATATGCACAGGGCGTTATTTTGTTTGCCAGAGCCTGACATTGACCCATCCAATCGACATATCTGTGTGTGTGTGTGTGTGTGTGTGTGTGAGGGACAACAGTACAGCATGGGCCAATGTTGATGTAATGTGTGTGTGTATGTGTGAGCCCTAGTTGTTTGGTTAATGTGTATGTGTCTGCATGCACACAGCTCCACCATGTGGCTGCCATATACGGTAGTTTGTGGGACAGCCACAGACTGTACCTGCTAGGCTGTACAGATCACTGTCTCCGGCCATGGACACAGTACCTGTGCCTGGCAGGGGTGCTATGGACAGTATCGGGTACCAACACTGACTGGGTACTGTCATCAGAGGCAGAGGTATGACGACTGGACCCATGTCCCTGCTGGGACTGGCCAGAGCCACGTGCACGTGGTCTACTGGGACGGTCAATGGACAGGCCAGCCCCAGCATTGCTGGGGCTGGTACTGCCACTACGGGAGTGGCTGTGGGCTGTCCGTGACCACTGCCAGCTGTTGCTGGCATGTGTCTGAGTCGATGTCGCAACCATCCTGCACGGTCCTGGCTCATGGAAGACATGTTGTGGAGGGCATCTAATGTCTCCCCCCAACGTCTATGAACGACCTCAGTGTAAGTCCGGATGGCACCGGCAAGGTCATGAATGCTGTCATTGATAGCGGTGTAATGTGCCCTCTGCGCTCTAAGTCCCTGCCTGGTGTACCATTCCATATGTGCCTGAGCCTGCATTACAGCCCGGAACATACTGGTCGTCATAAGACCTGTGAGGGCATGCCTGCCAGGGGCAATACGACCAGTGGTGCTCCCCCGAAAACCCCTGGACCTCTGCCTATGTGGTACCATTCCAGGTCTATGGCTATGGCTGCTGTGAGGGGATGCAAGTGCCATGGGTACCACACTCTCCTGGTCAATGCCAACTGTATGCGGTCCCTCGCCTATGGCCATTGGTGGTGAGGGATGTATTGACAGTATGAATGTGCGCATTGATGGGGTTGAACACTGTGTAATGTCAATTGGTGGACCAACGACAGACCCTGTCAAATCTTCCTGTGCCAATATACATGTGTCATCATCACCACTATTCGTGGCAGTGGCATCAGATTGCCTACTCCTTTGGCCAACCCCTAACTCAGCACCTGTGAGAGGAAGACAGGAAACACACGTTATGGTCTGCACACATGCACACATGAACACATGCACACATGCACTCATGAACACATGAACACATGCACACATGAACAACCATACACACCTCACTACAACACATACACACACATACCAGCAATCCAACACATACTCTATAGTGGGTGAAGGTGGGTGTCAGTATCTGTACTGCACTATCTATACTGAACTTTTTATCTCTGTTATCTGGTGATAACTTGGAATTCGTATATATTTCTTCTAAAAAGTAAAAGTATGGCGTCTGCTATTAAACGGCTGTTGACTAAATCAAGTAATCCGTTGCTGGAGTTTTACAAACAGCCAGTAAAGTCTTCTAACTTGATTGTGACTAACGAACTAGATGAACTGCATAAACTGCTGAATGTGTTTGAAAAGAAAATCACCACCTACAAACAACTACAATGGCAGAGGTTTAGTTTTACGGCTTATCTTGACTTAGGCATAGCACCTCGAGGACTGCGGGTGCTGAAAATGCCGTCTTACGGTAACACATATGAAGAACTATTAACAAAATGGCAACAACTTAATTTAGAATTAAGCGCCAGTTATATGCGCTTAATGAATGAATTCTTTGAGGGTGTTGAGCACTCATTACTGGAAGAAATTATCACAATTGAAACTAAAATTCTTGAAATTTTAAAAGGGGACAATGAGAATGACAATTATCAAATACTTTTGGAGAAAATCCGTTCACTGGATGGTAGGCTTGAAGTACAAAAAAAGCGTAAACTACTCAGAGACATTGATGACTATAAAAATGGTCACATTTTCTCGTGGCCGAAAGCTGAGTACAACCGCTCCAACACGCATAGCAGTTCACTTCGTGAAACGGAGGGTAACAACAAAAAAAGAAAAACTCAGCCGCTTGATAAATTGGACACGTTTGAAATTCCCTCCACACCCACTGAGCAATCGACGAATCAACAAAAAGAACCACAACAAGGCGTACAGTCGACGCCTGAACGTCATGTAGAGTTGCGAGGAATAGGGGAAACCTTAATGGCCACATCTAGTGTAAGCAATAAGGGAGCGACTGCTACTAATGCTGTATGTATGGCGTTACACCAAGTAGATGTGCATAAGAAGAGACAAACTGACATATCGTTTTTTTACCATTTCGCCTAAACTGTCCGGAAAAGGTTCCAGCATACAAAGTGAGGACAGAAAGAAGCCCAATGCAGAGAACAGCACAACAATCAACGCAGGGAGCAAAAAGGAAGAACGACAGTCCGAAGAAAACGAACAAGACACCACGCAGGTGATTGATGCGGGTTCAATTTTAACCAAAGGTACTGTGAATTTAACTAGAAGACATCTCCCTGAGGAATATTATAACTTATTGAATAATGGGTTAAAATTTATTCCATTCACTACGGACAGTTTGGTGAATATGTTAATAGACCTGAAATTGTTTGCTAGAAGTTTGATGTTGAAACTCTTGTTCCCTAATTCCATCATTAATAACAATTGTTATAAGAAACTAAGTGTATTTGTCCAACAGTTATCGCCAGTAATAATAGCATTTATGAATATTGTGGAGGTAGAGCTAAGGGCAATGTGTTCTGGTAGAAGTGAAAGGAGGTACAGTTTGACATACAATGAATACAAAGCCTTGACATCTATAAAAAATGATAATGAGATTATCATTAAGCAGGCTGATAAAGGTGGGGCAACTGTGATAATGGAACGGGCATATTACATGAATGTATTTAATACATTTCTCTCTGATGAAACAACATTTCAAAGAATTTCTTTTGTAGAGGTGAAAAACCAGATAATGCAGGTAAACATGCAGATATATGAGATGCAGTTAAATGAGCAAATATCACTGGAGCTATTTAATTATTTCTCGATCCCATGTCCCAGGATACTGCAAATCTACGGCATACCAAAGATACATAAGTCACTATCTAACCCTCCTCTTAGACCAATTGTGTCAGGAAGAGGATGGGTAACAGAATCTATTTCAAAGTATTTGCAAAAAGAGTTATCCAAACTGTTATCCCATTGTACTACTGTTATAAAGGACACTATACATTTCTTGCATAAATTAAGTGAATGGTACATCAATGCAAAAGAGAATAGTATATTTGTAACATTAGATGTTGAATCTCTATTTACAGTAATACCTATTGATTATGGAGTAGAAGCTGTGAGGACGTTACTGTTGATGTATTCTGTAGTTCAACCTAATGAGATTGAAAATTTGTGTTCATTGCTAGATCTAGTATTAACAAAAAGTGTATTTGTATTTGATGGTGTACCATATAAGCAGCTTACTGGTGTAGCCATGGGGACATCTGTGGCTAACACCTTTGCGAATATTGTTCTTTATTATTGGGAAAAGAACTACATATTGAATGTCTCGAATGACTTAAATAAGTATGTAAAATGTTATGCAAGATTTGTTGATGATTGTTTTTTTGTCTGGGAGGGGACTGAATATGAATTAAATAGCTACTTAATTTACTTGAATAGTACTACACCATTTTTCAAATTTAAAATGAGTTATTCAAGTCAGAATATAACGTACTTAGATGTAAAGATTTATATAAAAGATCAAAAACTTGAAACTATGATACATAAAAAAGACGTACAAGTGATGCGATATTTAAAAAGAACCAGTATGCACCCGACACATATCTATAGGGGCATAGTAAAGTCTCAACTTATAAGAGTGAGTAGGTTAACAACTGAGGATGATTTATATAAAAAAGAAGTACAAGAAATGAAAAAGGAATTCAAGAATGGAGGATACTCAGATGTTATGATAGAGAAATGCATTGAGGAAATAAATAAAGGTAGAGATCAAGAGTATAAACCAGTATTTAATTCTATGGCACGTGGGGAATTAACTTCATCAGTAGTACAAAAAATGACAAAAAATGAAGTTAGGTATGTAACCACATATAATGGATATAGCCATGTGATTTGTAAAATAATAGAAAAAAACTGGCCGATTCTAATGGCGATGCCGGAAATACAGAAAATAGCAGGATCTAAACCTAGTTTTGCTTATAGAAATCAACAATCATTAAAAAACATCTTGTGTTACAAGGATTTTTGTAAACAAGTATGTATACCACAAACCAAACTAGGAACCTATAAATGTTACAACTGTAGCTGTTGTGAAGATATTTTACAATCTAATGAACCCTTTAGACACCCAATAAGTAACGTTAGTTATATCTTTAAATGCAGAGCGACCTGTAACACATCTCAATTAGTATATCTTGCCACCTGTAACAACTGTGAAAAATTTTACGTGGGTAAGACAATAAGAAGACTGAAAGACTGTGTGGTCGAGCATAAGTCAGAAATTAATAGAAAAATTCAAACTAATGCTTTATATAAGCATATTATGGAGGAAACGACGCATAGATTTAAATTTAGATGTATAGACACAGTTGATTTGGGTGTAAGGGGTGGTGATCTAAATAATGCTTTGGAAATTAGGGAGCTACAATGGATAATAAGACTGCAGGCTGATGTGAATCCTGGCCTTAACAATGCCATTAGTATAAAACCTGTGTTAGTGAAACGACAGTATGATAATTTATGATGAATAGATTTATTTAGAATTTATATATATATATTTTGATATATATTTTTTATATTTTTATACTAGTTTTATAGTTTATATGGATATTGTTGTGTTTTAAATGCATAATATAATGTATGGCATGTTTTAAAATTAAATAGCCTTACGCAAACTTTATTAATGTGATTTTAGCGGCTGGTGTAAACATGTGACATTAATTGAACCTCTATATAAATGTGGTTAGAATATGTTTGTATATGCTGATGAAGGGTAGAGTACCCGAAAGCTTCGTTCATTAAAGTTGGCGTTTTGTGATAACCTTGTGTCCTATGGCTGAAAGTATCACAAGGTAGACAGTCACCACACACGTGTCAGCATGCAGAATATGTGTTGCACAAGACCATGCAGTGCAAGTGTAGATGCCCCTATTAAATGGCAGTATACATGGCTTTGATGCACCTGAGTAGTTGTTCAGTGATTGGCTACACCCTGGAACACAATGTTTACATGGTCACAACATTGCTGTGCAGGTATTATCAGCTCTGCAATGGCCTGTGCACCATCACTCACAAGTATACATGCCATGGCTGCATGTGTTATCTGTGTGACACATAGATATCCATGTCTGAGTGCAGTGTCTGTGTCCATAAGCAGATAATAGTGGGCACAGGTGTAGCACATGCATGCTATGTACACACACGGGATGTGCAGTGCATGTTGACGTGAAGGAATCCCAATGCTCGACATGGCCAGTGTACAGTGGTTATGGTGAGTGTGGGACATATTGCAGATATGTGGGTGCCAGACATGGCATGGCATGCTACACGACTGCAACATTAAACACCACACATACCCAATGTGTGTCAAGTGACCTATACACCCACTAGCATTCCAGAACATATATGTGACACTTTGTGTGGATGGTGACTGCTGTGCATATTGTGTATACTGGCATATATAAGCACACAGACAACATGCTATGCATATTGTGTATAGTTGCATATGTTTGCACACACACAACACTGAGGTGCAAAGCAATGACTGCTATGTGTAGTACTGTAGTCACTGTAACTGGATGGGGTGTAGTACCCTGTGCCATCATCAGCATGCATCTTGTGGTCACTCACAGCTACTAATGTGTGCAAGACCACCACCTAGCATGCTGTACCTGAACTGCAGTGCCGTGGCTACATTCACAATTACACAGCCACCTTGTACATGGGTGTGTGAGGTGCCCAATAGGGAGAATTGCCTAACATGACTGTGTTATGTGTTGCAGAGTGTTGCACAGCCCCATGATAGGCCTCTACCCCTGAGATACATCACGTGTGTGTGCATGACATGTGGGATACTGAAGTGTGACCTTACAGCGGGTGTGTGGTAATGCCAAATGCAGCATGTTTTCGTGTACCGCGTATGATAAACGTGTTCTGTTGTGTACAGCTGTAGCAACTATGCATATCCAATGTGCAGTACAGTGTTGCCACAATTGTGTCTGCTGCACTGTGCATTGCATGTGATTGAGGCAGCTACCGACTTTACTGAGATGATTGATGTCTCACAGCAAACATGCACAGCATGCATTATGCGTAGGTGTGTTACATGTACATGGCCTACACCTCACCTATGACATGCACATTTCATTACCAATATTAAAGTGCTAACACACTCACCAGCATGTATTGTCTGCCCTGCTGTCACACCAGAGGGACCTAGAAGAATATGACACAGTTTGTCAGTGGCCACAACTGTGGCATTGCTACTGTGAGTGTGCTAAACGACAGTGGAACAACAGTCAACAGTCACAGGTGTATGGATACTATTCCAAATATCAGTATTGCACACGTTAGGGAGCACAACTGCTAAACACACAGTACACATCTCACATATGCATATTCTAACAATACAGGTAACGGTAGTCTACAGCTAGGGCATATTACCTGCAGACTCCATGTCATCCTGCTGGATGGCTCCGGCCTCCATGATGACACATGTGTGATGCTGTTGCTGCTGCAGGCCAGGAGCCACCACGCTTAGGAGCAGCTCCTCCACTCTGGTGAGGGGGGATGTATGGCTGCCCCACCACCTGTGGCAAGCTGTTGCCTATGGATATCAGACGCACGCCACCGGACATGTCTACTTAAATCACTGCAGTGATGGCGTACCTGCTCATATGTCCAGTTATGCATGCCTATGTCATTTACCCAGTGAACAAGGTCTTACCACAGTGCAGTACGGTCATGCTGGTGCTGGCTGCCCCTGGAAAAAAAGCAGGTTATAGCGCTGCACCAGGCTGTTCTGTATTTCCTGCTCCTCTGCAGCTGAATACGATGAGTTACGTTGATGAGCCATAACCCTGGAAGACAATTAAACGATATGTGTGAGCATGTCATGTGGCACACTTAACATTATGAAGTACAGATATCACTTAACTGCCATATATAGCATCTATCTGTCTATCAGAGGATACACACATTCAATACCACATATCAGTGCTCAGCCCACAACTGGTTGACAGTGCCTGCAACACTCCATATAACACACCAGTATGCACCAGTAGTCAGCACACTGTTTGGGATACAATGCACAACCTCACCCCGGGGGTATATATCAAGCTAATGCATGAAGAAATATGTCATCCAATGCAATGAATGTCATGTAAATTTACAGTATTACTGGTAAACCACCCTAGTCTTTGATGCCATACCCCTACCTAACATATGTGCACGGTTGTTAATATAGCTGGCATACTGCTGTAACAGAGTATACATGTTGCTAGGTACATACACATACCCTGTAACACACATGTCATTGCGGGCATGGTACAGGCATCATTAAACACACATCAGACATACATACAAGACACAGATATATGCCGACACAGATGAGCATCACCTGTGTACCTTATAGTACTGTGTGCCCCTACTTACAGATACCTATGCCTGTGGTATGTAATCTGTGCAGACTACAGGAAACACACAAGACAGTGTTACCAGGGACTGTGAACATACACCATACTGTGCTGCTTAGGCCTACAGCTTCAGGTAGTACAACAGTTCATATGTGAGCTGGAGTCACCAGCAGTACCACTTACTGAGCATACATGTATTGCTTCAGCCTACATTGGGACACCACAGTCATACAAAAGGAACTACTTCACAACATATGCCATCCTACTATGTCTGCATCCCAATAACTGACACATCTTTCTCCAGCCTCACACCTAGGACACAAGCTACCATGATAGACACAGCCTCACACTAAGCTATCACACCTTTACAAACCTTGCACACAGTCACTGTCACACTCATTCTGCTTCACATAGCAGGTATTGCACTGAGTACATGTGTGTGTGCATTGTGTCATAGGTAGGTAATACGCTATTGGCCCTAGGGTCTAGAGCAGCCCAGCCATATGCTACCCTGGCCTTTGACACACATGTAATGTGATTTCACTTGCTCCTGTCAACCAGATACACAGAGGTGACTCCCAGGGCATATTACTTATCTCCAAAACAATCATCAGGGGTATGTATGACATTTGCTAATGAGGAGCCTTGTTTGTTCATGCTGGGTGGTTTAGTCCAGAGTATGGCATATTTGTGGATAGGAACCTGTACCTCCAGCATGTGCTGTTTAGTGAGGTGACAAGGATTAGGGCCCTAAGTCATGTAGCCTGGAGGGATTGTGAGGTGTTGTCATGGTGGTTGGCCAATTGCTGTGGGTGTGACATACCTCTGTATGTCCGGCAGTGGTAACCTCTGGGTGGGCGGTATGCAACGCACTCTAGCTGTGGTTTGTGATTCAGTCTGCATAGGGCATGTGTTTGAGGGCAGTATTACTCTTTGTTAAGTATGTCGGTGGCCTTTCCACTTGCTGTAGTTGTCATATGAGGTACATACCACATGGGGCATTGTGATGAGTAGAGGGGAACACCGACCTATATTTCCCTAGATGACACACCTTTTGTGATGACACGTACCAAGTAGACAGATTACATTGCTACTGTTGTCACTGTGATTATCAAAGGGGAGCCTACTGTCCACCTGTGTCCCGTGTACTCTTCTGACACCATCAGTGTTAGGCAGGCTACCACTTATGTGGCAGTTACTGCGTAAGGTGTTTTGGAATGGGGTATGGCACTGTGGTATCAACACTGGTGTTCAGTCCATGCCTTGGACAACAGGCACCTGTTGCAGTACATATGACCCCGTGTCTCCCTCACTCTCTCTCATATATATATATATATATATATATATATATATATATATATATATATATACACACACACACACACACACACATATATATATATATATATATATATATATATATATACATATATATGTACACATACATACATATATACATATCTATCCATATCTATCCATATCCATACATATCCATACATATCTGTATATATCTATATATATCTACATATATCTACATATATCTATCTATATATATATATATATATATATATATATATATATATATATCCATATATATCTATATTTATCCATATATATCCATATATATCTAAATATATCCATATATATATATGTATATATACACATACATGTAAACATCCATTGCTGTACATATACCTGCACACATAGGCACATATACTGCCCACCTTTCATGGTGGGGATGTCAATTATGCAATAGTTGTGAGACATACGGTTATGTAATAATATTGCACAATGTTGTGCAGAATGCATTCTGCTGTCCTCAGGCCGTATAGCTGTTGCAGGCCTCACTGCCTGTAGCTCAGTCCCACAGCGTTTAACACCATATGACATATACTGGCACTGCTTGCTTTCTGCAATGCCTCACACTACAACCTACATACATATGTGCACATAGCAGCCTTCAACAACATACTTATGTCCAGCCTTCAGTAACAGTTGCAGTATGTCCATTGCCCTATGCAAATGTGCATGTACATATAGATATGGACTGCTGCCACATATGGATGATTCACAGTATGTAGAATACCCTTCAGACACATCTTTCAGATGTCACCAAATACATATCTGTTACATACCCTACCTTTGTATTCCTCACCTCCGTCTGTTGTAGGTGTTTTTTTATTTTTTATTTATTTATTTATTTTTTTTTTGGTTTTGTTTCCTCTGTGTGTTGCTGTTTGTTTTCAGCGTCTGTCTCCTTCTGCCTGTTTGTGTCTGTCTGTCTCTGCCTGTCTCCCTCGCTTGTGCTCTCTCTCTCTCTCTCCCAGTTGTTGCAATGATATTATTGCATGTGTGGACAGCAGATACAGGCTGCTTTTCTAGGTATCTGCACATATGCATGTGATGGCCTCTGCACCAATTGGTGCCCACCATTTAGTAATTGCATGCAGCCTGCTGTGTGGTAATTGCAGTTCTCACTGTGATTTCAGGACACTGCTATAAAATGATAGGTTAGGTAGGCATAGCCCTTTCAGTTTTGCAAGGTGGGGACCATGCTTGTTTGCTGTGGACACTGTTGTCTCAGTCAGAAGGTTGTTATATGTCTCATATCTGAAGCTGGGTTGTAGCCAGTGAACTGCATGTTGTACTGAAACCTGACTGTTGCTTCTTCCAGTACACTCTTCTCAGTGTGCAGGTTTACTCACACCTCCTAATGCTAACACTGGATACATGGGAGTATGTACTTTCTTTTCGAATTAGAGAATTAACTGGCATACAACAGTAGTTATTGCAATGTATTCCTATGGCTTTCCGATTTTCTCTTTAAATTCACTCATCGTAATGCATGTTATATTTCTTTCAGCACCAAGTTGTTGTATATCTGCTGTGGTGTAGTGGTACTTTATGCAGACTGGTGATTCCAAGGTCCCAGGTTCGAGACTGACAAGGTTTTTTATTTTGCTGTTGAGCAGTACAAGTGCCTTGTCATACAGAGTGAGTAAGGCACTTTTAAGAAGTTGTAAGTGGGTTTGCGTGACACTTAGCGATGCTAAGCTAAGCTTAGCTTAGCTTATTTTATTTTAGGAATACTAAGCCAAGCTTGGCTTAGCTTATCATATCTTAGCAATGCTAAGCTAAGCACACACATGTGCACACTGGTGCAAACCCGCTTACTACTGTTTACAAGTGCTCACTCCTGCTATCCCCTGCGCTCATTTCTTTGTCAGAAAAGTAAATGAGGAGATAGGAATGTGGTAATAAAGGGTGCACAAAGAGGGCAAGACAGTAGGGAAACCAGCTCAGGATGTACAGGATGGGTGTGGAGAGGGTCCATAGCTGCCCATTACTTTACCAGCAACAGCTGTGTATATGCAATACATTAGGGGGATATTTGAAACCTTCTACCCCTGTGTGTTGTACTACCAATTATGAATATCAGGCACATGCATTGTTTGTGAACTGCTACACTGTCATTAGTACGTTACTCACTTCTGAACAGTTTGTGGTTTGTTTGTGTTGACATTAGCACAGTCTGCTCAGGACAACTGGACATATTTCACTACTGTGTATGCCTACCTACACCCTTGGTTGTGCCTGACTACACGGGTATATAGTACCTTTGGGTATGGGTGCAGAAGTGCAGAGTGCATTATTTATTATCATGTGATGTTTATCTTAATGAACATGCAGAGTTGCTGTGTACCTTTTAGTCTATGAAGGCTAGTAGTCTGTCTGAGTAGCTCGCACCTGTGGACATATCCAGATTGTAGACAGAGGTCAGCCTTTGTATTCTTTGATTGTGCACCACAGCATTATTTTCAGCACCTGAACAATGGCATTGTCACAGGTGGTTGCTAGCAGTACATGGCTACATCCTTTGATATTTCTGTGTTGTACTTCTACATAAGGGCATGCTTGTGGGATTCATTCTACAGCTATTTGCAGTGTGTGTAATAGCAGACAAGCTGATATGCCTGTGTGTTTCTGACTCTTTCAGGCCTCAGATACTCTCACGTATATATTTGAACAGCCTCAGGGAAAGGTACATATAACTGGGATACACCTGTAATATATTTCAGACATTTTGCAGTTCAGACTTTGGGGGATTCAGAGCATATGTATTACTACACCTTTTCTGACGTGCAAGCAGTGTCTACTCTCACTTATTGACATTTGTCATTAAGTGAGATTCCACACCTTTCTGTCTACTGTTAGTACATTTCACAGGGAGTCAAAGGGGCACAGCTAACATTTGTTTACAAATCAGGGTCATCACTGTAGAGCTGTCACTGTTGGAAGGTCTCGCCTGTGACCTATGCAAATATGCCAGTGTTTATCTTGCTCTGATACTGTGTGGGGTTTGTAAGGTGCTACTGTAACCTTATTCCCTACTAGCATGGCTGATTCTCTTTTCACAGTTATGTCATGCAATTCCACAACACCTGCTGGTTAAGGCCCACAGAACAAGATTTGTGTTATACCGTTCCTATTTTCCCTTTATATTCACTCATGGTAATGCATGATATATTGCTTTCAGCACTGAGTTATTGTATATCTGCTGTGGTGTAGTGGTACTTCATGCAGACTTGTGAGTCCAAGGTCCTGGGTTCGAGACTGACAAGGGTATTTTATTTTGCTGCTGAGCAGTACAAGGGCCTTGTCATACAGAGTGACTAAGGCACTTTTAAGCAGTTGTAAGTGGGTTTGTGCGGGTTTGTGTGACGCTTAGCAATGCTTAGCTAAGCGCACACAAGCTCACACTCGCGCACCCCCACTAACTACTGCTTAAAAGTGCTTACTCCTGCTAACCCCCGTGCTAATTTCTTTTAAAGAAAAGAAAATGGGGAGATAGGAAAGTGGTGAAAAAGGGGGCACAAAGAGGGAAAGACAGTAGGGAAACCAGCTTGGAATGTGCAGGATGGGTGTAGGGAAGGTCCATAGCTGCCCATCTCTTTACCAGCAACAGCAGTGCATATGTTTGAAATTTGGTGTGAAATTTGAAACCTTCCACCCCTGAGAGAGGGGTGAGGACAACAAAATATGTTGTACTGCCAATTAGAATTATCAGTTTACATGTCCAGTGGACATGTGTGCGAATTGGGAAGCTATGTATGGGGCATAATTTTTTTGTGAGAACAGATTGCCCTTTTTTTATATTTGTTTCAGGTGAGAGTGGAATGTGAGGTAGAGGATGTAGGTATATTTGAGGAGGTAGGTTGGGGAAGTAAACAGACAAGACAAACAAGACGCATACAGGGGTGGAGTTTGACACATGGGGTGGGTGAACACAACTGACGGGGAAGGATGTTTGGAAATCGCAAGCCCATGAGCCCACAGATGGTAACAACTGAGATCCCCACCCATGGGCAGTCACCACTGCACCTTCACAGCCCCGAGGGTGGCTGTGCTGAGGGCTGTGTAGGATGGGCAGGCTCACCCGAGAGATGCGCCACTGTCGTCTTGAGCTGGCGTAGGGGATCAGCAACTGAACGTTGGATCTCCCTATGCACCACAGCCCGGACCATAGCAAGGGTGACAGGTGGCCCTCCTCTGCCCACGCTTGCATGGGGGGGTGAGCCCCATCCCCTGCAGTGCTTCCACCCGAAGGTGGCACAGGACCAATGGAGGAGGGGAGCCCGGGCTGGGCACCAGAGCCGCTAGTGTCAGGTGCACTCGCCAACTGAGGAGGGACAGGTGGGTCCACTGGGACCGGCCTTCCCATACATTCTGTGATTAGGTGTGTTTAATTACAACATAAACAACAGCATTCCAGATTAGTTGTAACAGCATGCAGTAATATTCCCATTAACCCAACACACCAAGGTTCCAACAGTTGAACAGCAAGCATAACACATGCATATATTGAACGACAGTGGATATTCCAACAGCATGCAGGGATGTTTGGTAGCAACAGGCCACCATGAACGTGGTGTTTAAACAGGGCACATGCATCAACATCAATGCAAATATTTATAAAACAATAGGACATATGTCCCAACAAATATTTAAGGTTACACATACCCATTGAGGTGTGGAATTGCATGGTTTATGCACATACGGTAGGGTGTAGAAAAAACCTCGGTTAACATCTTATAATGACCTTTTAGTCTACACTACATTCCCAGTGACTGCAAGTGTATATCCCCTACCTGTATTATTACACTTGCCACCATACATTAGGTTGTGTCATGGGTTTGGCTAGTTCAATATATGGCTGACCTATATCTGACATACTAACTGTCTAGGATGCAGATGTTACTGCTACATATTTCTTGTTTGCATTTATATTTCTTTATCTACATATCTGGGATGTTTTCACATGACATTTTCACTTCGATTTGTACAGAACCCTGCATTTCTTAACACACACTCACATTTCTGATGAATAATTACATGCTACATGTGTGCCATGTTTACTTATTCATGCCAGCCAGTAACTGACTATTGTGGACTGTATATATGTTTCACAGCTACTAGCACTTCCATCACCCACTTTATATGGGACTGCATAACTCTGGGTTGCCAGCACATTTTCAAACAGTACTGTTTGTATAATGCAAGGGTACAACAACATTTCAGACTCTGTGACACAGACACACTCTGGGTTTTAGACCTTTATTAATGACATTGCACACTTTTCCACAGGCTCACTCCTTTATTTGTTTTACCGGTGTTTATGGCAGACATGTTCAAGACATATTATACCTTTATTAATAGGTTAGAACAATCTTTTTTCAGGCTCACTCACTTATGTTATATGACAGTGCCTGGAGAGATATTATTCCAGACATATGTTACCTTTCTTAATGGGTTAGTACACTCTTTTTCTGCCTCTCTGACGTTTTTATCTGGCAGTACGTGCAGAGGACTTATTCAGGCAATTCTACGGCTGTTTTATTGGACTACAACACTTTTTTTCATGCTCCCTCCCATATTTTATATAACAATACATGCAGAATAATCACTAACCTGCCTGGTGGCGCAGCCTTAGCAGCCTATCAGCATAGGCTTGCTGATTCATAGCACGGTCACCTGCAGCTGTAAAGTAAATGAAGGGATATTGAGACATACCTATCCGTTATACATACTCCATTATCAATTCTTACATACTGCATTCCATGGCTGCATACTCAGTTGTGGGGCATTCTGCTCACCAGTCCAAGGAACACCTGTGGCACTGGTGAGGTCACGAGCTAACCGGTTCCAAGCCTCTGCCTTGTACTCCGTCCCTTGGAACTGGCCCTGCAGGAGTCTTGACTCATGACAGTGGACAAGGAGCCAAACCATGTATTTGGACTCCTCGATGCCCCAACGTTGCACTCGGAAGAGTGAACCCTCTCCTGCACCTGCCATTCTGACTGCAAATGTGAGCTACAATCAGTTATGGCGACTATTCCCACCTATGGGGCTTAAATATGCCGCATTTCCCACAATTTTTAGTGATTGGCCATTTTGTAAAATTCTTGGCTGACTGCAGACCTGCTTATTAATGGTTAAACTACCATTCTTAAGTATATGAATGTTAATAGTGGCTGCTTCCCCTATGTTGTCATGGCTTAGTGGTTCTGTACTTTGATTATGATGCACAGGGTCCTGGGTTCGAACCTCGTCATTCTTTTATTTTAATGCTGTCTAGACAGGCTAGAGGGTGTGGCTGCATTTAAGCAACTTAGCTCTACATTGCTCCATGGTGCCCTGGTTGGCGCGCACATCTGCTCAAACACATTACGCTGGGTAAAGCACTTTTAACCTTTGGGCAACTCTATTGCGCTGGGGAAAGTGCTACTAAACTATGGGCAACTCTGTTTAGCTGAGTAAAGCACTATTAAACTATAAGCAACTCTGTTTAGCTGGGTAAAGTGGTATTACACTATGGGCACCTCTGTTTAGCTGGGTAAAGCGCTATTAAACTATGGGCACGTGTTTAGCTGTGTAAAGCATTGCTTAACAGCAGGCTATTATATATCTGGGTCCTTTAAAAATATTTAGTTTGTTCACTGATACATTGGCCATGTCACTGCTTTTAATAAAATTTTAATCATATATGTCTGGTATTATTTCAAATACTGATTTAAAACATAAATAAGAAGGGGAGTGGTGGGACTCGAACCGTGAATGCCTTCTCTTTGTGCATACGCTCTACCATTACGCTATCGCAATTTGGTGTGATTTGCATAAACATTCTTTCTTATGCTCTTCCATGTCAGAACTGCTAACTCTAGCTAAGCAATGGGCACACCCGCGTACGCACGCGCAAATACGGGCAGCTATATCATGGATTTAAAAAATATATATAATTATTAACTTATTAACTATTAATTATTTACTTTATATAAGTGTGATGGGGGTTTACAGTGTCAGGGAGTGTGGTGTTGGGTGCAAGTACATTTGAGCGAACTCGCTCTTGTGTGTTGAAATTATGCTTTTTAAAACCTTGCAGGGGCGTGCACATTTAGACTGCTCGGCAGTCGGACACGCCCCCTGCTTTCCTACTCAGTCCGTGTAAGAGCTACGGTTGAGTCAGCATGCCCTCATGAATATTCATGGCACGCTGATGTCAAACCGTTCAACTGCAGCCTCCGAGTAAGACTTATTACGTCTTACATGGAGGATTACTGAATCCGGGGGGTGTGTGTTTTGCTTTTATCAAGTTTTTTGTGCCTTTGATTTATTCTTAATATTAATATTAATACAAATGGTAGTTTGACCAAGAGCAAGGCTATTAGGAGTGGCCCACAGTGTCACCAATAAATATGCAAGTACTCTCAAAACTTAAATATGTCTCACAAAGATCAGCCACAATGAAAGGTTTAAATATATTTAATAATAAATAATAAAAAAATGACAATACTATATATATATATATATATATATATATATATATATATATATATTTATTTATTTATTTTTTTTCACTGTGACATCAGAGTTTAACATCACAGCAAATATTTAAAACAACATTGCAGGACAGTCTCAAATAAATAAAAACATCTAAATTATGCTTCACTATATTCCTAAATGAATCTAAGAGAATTACTATACCCTAGTTAACTTACTTAAGAACAGTGTGAATGGATCTTCTAGTTGTTGACAGGTCAAAGACTGACTACAGAATGCTATATCTATAAGATACCACAATTCATATCTCAAATATTACTGCTGGGATAGCTTGCAGAATGACATAATTTCTTGTTATCTGACTCTGTCCCAGGTGAAACCCCCACTGCTGGAATCTGGCAATATTTAGCATCTACCTGTGAAAATACATAAACCTCAGATCTTTGGCAGATGCTGGTAGTTGTAAAACAATTGCATTTCTTCACTTTCAAAACTAGTAATTATTTCACCTTAAACCAATACAGAGAGCTCCCTAATATAGACATTCTGTCTCTAGCTGCCATAAAGTAATTTAATTTCAGCTATTTAACCTCCTGTATTCCAGTTTCCACTGTTAAAATAATATACATTTAAACAGCTACAACAGCGCATGTACATTTCTGTTCCCTTCCAGCAGGGCACACTGTAGATACAACTTTAAGCTCAGCACCTTACAAAATACCTTTTCAACACACACTTCTGTACCATCAGTTTGATATACACATAACATACACTTCTCACCCATTTGTAACACAAGCATCTTATATAGATTGTGTTAATATTCACAAATCACATACTATTTACAAAATTCCAGATGGCTCTGCTAGCAGTATCTTCCTTTGTCACACTGGGCATATAGACACAAATATAAAGAAAAAACCTTTGATTACTAAGTTCTGAGATGAAACATTTACAATAGTAGTGACATGTAGGTTATGCACAAATATTGCTGGATAATATCCTAGAAGTCGGACCAGTTACTGATGCCGAGTTACCAGCTTGATCAGACTAAGGTATGACAATGCATATCTGATATCTGCTAGCATGGTAAGGAAAACATCCTAGACAAAATGCTACACCTTATACACCAACCAAGAGGTTTAATAAGTGAAAATATTTTAAAAGACTTGTTATGGGTTAACATGAGAAGTATATTCCTATAGCACAGAATCAATAAATGCAAGAACTCATCAAGGTACACCATTTATTTATGTATCACTGCAACAATTTTTTTGTGATTTTAAACTATTTTTCTGAAGTCTAATAATTTCTTACTATTGCAGTGAAAAACATTAATCTTCTGTTTCACAGTCTGATATCCAGTCAATCTTATAAGAAACAAATAGAAACTCTAAATATGTACATTTAGGAGCCACAGATAAATCAATAATTGTTTACTCTGGAAGTTTTGAGCAACTTCATATACAGTAGAGAGTCAATTATCCAAACTAATAGGGTCCTAAGGTAGTTTAGATAATCAAATTACTAGGATAATCAAATATATAATTTATTTGGATAAAAAACTTCTAAAATTTTGCTTTTCTGCATGCAGGGAATATACTTTTCAACCATTCAGTGATTCCAGTGGACAATAAAAAATATTTTTCACACACAAGCAGGCTACAATCTCAAAAAACATGCACATATGAATACGTATAACATTTACATATTCAGACTTTATGATTTTTCCTGCTAAAAAAACTTTGGAAGGCTATGTTCAGATAACTGTGTCAGATAATCGACATTCAGATAATCGACTCTCTGCTGTAGTTTTCAATGTCCAGCCAATTTTGAAAGATTCTTTAGTGTTTCTTTCAGAATACAACACACCAGAGAATTTTTTTTACAAGGCTGCCAGTACTAATACTCAGCCATGAATTCAAACAATGAGCAGATGAAACAGTAATGATTTTCATCTTAGTGTTGATTACTGATTACTGGAGTTAGTAGAAGGCACTAACTCCAAAACAAACAAATTCTGAAATAATTTTTTAAAATATTTACATTTTTCTACTCACACGAGGACAGCAAGTCAATGCATATCATGGAATGGAGAAGAGTGTGAAATTCAATGGCTTCAATGTGCAGTTTCTAGAGAGATCATAAAGACTGCCTTTATATTTATGTTTCATTGTTGGGGATTTAACAGCTAAAGTGTTGAAACCAGTTGTAAAGAATGGTCTACTTTTAGAAATGATTAAATCATAACATTTTCTAGTTCCTATGTACACTCAATGGTCCAAAGCAGTTGTGGAAGATTCTATTTTACATATTTTATTTTTCCCTCTGTGGCCATAACTGTACATTTGAAAAAGTATACCCATAGTACTTTTCCCTCCAAAGTCTCCTTCATGTCACATACACTGCCTCCCAACTGCATTAAATGGCAACTTTAGGGGTAGCTGTTATGCCACCTTTCATCTAAAAAGGGCAAAACCTGTTGTATGTTCCATTCTTCCTGTGCAAGAAATATTCTTTACACTACTGGTTAGTTGAAGCTTAAAACCATGTGAGTATCTTATCCATATCCTGAACTGGATGTTTTTGGTGAGTTTTTATGCAACTTTTATACAACTGTCATCCCTAATTGGTTATGAGACGTGACTTCAATAGTTGTATTATTAGAAGAGACTATTTTAAATTTTTTGATTTCTTGACAGGGATTTGGGGGGAAAAATATTTGCTTTTTGGGGGGGTGAGCATGAGTTGTTAGTTAATAAGCCATGTTTCAGTGGCTGTTAAAGTTTCCTGAGTAATTTTTTTTGGTGATGTGCCACATTGTCTGATGTGTATATCAGTAAGCAGTCATCTGTGTAGTGTATTAGGGAGGCCTGTTGTGTAGATGTGTGGAGGGTGTTGGTGAGAATGTTAAAGATGAGGAGACCAAGGACAGTGAATTGTGGTACAACAGTGATAACTAGGAGGTAGGGAGAGAGGGTGGAGTGCCATTTTACTGAACGCTATATATACTGGATAAGTAGTTTTTGAACTATAGAAGGGCAGTCTGTGATAGACCTACTGAGGACATTTGAAGAAGAAATTTATTGTGGCCAATTGTGTCAAAGGCTTTAGACAAGTCTAAAAATAAGGAGGAGACCAGTTTGCTGTTATCTCTAGCTTTATTGACAGCACCTATAAAGGTTAGACGTGCAGCATTACTACTATGGGAAGGATGGAAGCTGTATTGTCGGGGGAAGAGGAGTTCCTCCAGCAGGTGATAATTTAGCAGCTGTTTTTAGAATGCATTTTTCAAGTAGCTTGGGGAGGGAGGATAAGATTGCCAGGGGTCTAAAGTTAGTGATGTTTGCTGAATTTCCTCCTTTGTATAAAGGGATAATGTGCAATTTGCTCCACACAGAAGGAATGAAGGATTCCTGGAATGACTTCAATGCAAGGATGGAGACAGGACAGGCAATATTATTTGCAGCTATTTTAAGGCACTCACTTGGAAGGCTATCAACTGAAGTCGAACACAGTTTGAGCTAAGAGTAGTTTTATACAGAATGTGGGTACAGGGTTGAAGTGAAAGCTGATATGGTGATTTGGGGCTGTTGGGCAGGGTTGGAATTAGATGTTGGAAAATCCTTGGTTAGGGATAATCCACTATCTATGAAATAAGGGTTGAATTCTATTGCAGGTTTGAGTGGTAAGTTATTGGGAAAGGGGTTAGGGTAGAATATTAGGCTAGGATATAAGATTTCTTTAGTGGCTGTCCTGAATGTTTTAGGGTTATGTTTACTATTGTTCTGAATGTTGTTACAGTATAGTTTATCTTCATTTATTTGCTTTTTTGTATGGTTGCAGAGTATTATGGAGTTTTTGAGATATTGTGTTTTATATCTTTGCCATTCTTTCCATGCTTTTTCTCTACCCTGCATTAGCATTCTATTCTTTTCAGATAGCCAAATTGTATTATTTGCTTTTAGTCTTAGTTCTAGGAGGTGCAAGGCTATTTAGGAAAGTTGTACTGAATTAATTTACAGCATCATCTAAGGGAAGGATATTTAGGTTATTCCAATTAATAGATGATAGAATAGTAATGAATAATTTTGGGTTAAACTTGGACAGGTTGCATGTTGTTTAATATACATGCTGTTAAAGTGGATGTTTGAGACGTCTGGTTGTATATATTGGGAGATGATTATAGAGCGAGCTTGACATTGTACATATGGTGGTAAATTGGGTCTATATTATATCCTTGAAGAGGCATTGCATCGAATGCCTCTTCAGTGACCCTTAAACTGTGAAATTACAAAATGGCAAATGTTCACATCAACGATTTCTTTCCCTGGGAAAGAAATCGCTTGGCCATGCTTGTTAGTTTGCCATTTTCCTCACTGTAGTGCAATCTCAGAGTTGGTATATTTAGTTAGGGGGGTATGGGGGGCACTGCCCCCATGTTCGGTGTGTGTGTGTGGGGGGGTGAAGCCCCCAACTTTGTAATGATTGTAGTGATGTGTTTTTGTTTTTAGGTCAAATGATTTCTTTCCCAGGGAAAGAAAGCACTGATGTGAATGTTCGCCATTTTGCAGTTTCGGGGTTTAAGGGTCAATGAAGAGGTGTTTGATGGAACGCTTCTGAGGATATAATATACATGCAGTAAATTTACTAGTGGCTGATATTAGGAAATTCGTCTCATAAGGAAATGGATGCCTTGCTATAATGTGAGGGGCTATTAATTAGTTGTGTGAAACCATATAAGCTCATGCTGGATGTAGGGGAGTTAGAGGTTATTTCTAACCAATAAATATTGAGATTACCTCATAGTATTTTTTCTTGTGGGATTGTTATTGGTATCCAATGTAGAATATTTTCCATTGTAGCTATACTGTTGTCAGGAGGGATGTAAAGGACAGTAATACATTTACTTTAGGGAAAGTAATAAGCTCTGCTGAACTGAATTTTGGTATTGGTTTGCTGTAGAGGAAAATGTGGTAGTTGTTGGGAAATATTAAAGCAATGCCACCAGCTTTCCTCTTTTTAGAGTCAGCTAGAAACATTTTTCATATGAGTATCCTTTGGATGGTTATGGGAGTCACATTTCTGTTTAACTAAAATAATGCAATCCTTTTATCTCCCCTGAACTATTAACCCGGCATGTTAAAAATTGTGTAATTTCTTTGTTATGCTAATTTTTATTATGTAAGACACTGTCTACTTGGACTATATTAATCTTGTTGAATAACTTCAGTGTTTGGGTAGCATCACCCAGGGTGTCTTCATTCTCAGTTCTATAGAAGATGAGATTTTGTATTCTATCTTTTTTTAGTTTGAATGTAGTGTCTAGCTCAGCATGTGTACTTCGTGTATGTGCCTTTACATAATCAGTGGCAAAAATATATAAAACTAAATTTTTGGAACAGTAAGTTATGTATGTCTTGTATATTATTTTACAATGGAATGGCAAATTACCCCTCTTGATATTCAGTTACCTCCTCACTCCTTTCCCCAGCTTTCCCTCCCCATTTCCACTGTCCCTCTACTTTACAAATCTTCTTTCTCGCCTATCTTCTTTTTAATTTGACTCTTCCCCCTCTTTTGTTTATCCTTCATTTATTTCCTTGCATCCATACCTTTATAATTTCATTCCTATATGCCTTTCTCACTAACTTACACTCATATTTTTCTACTGCTTGATCTAAATAATGCCTCAAATTATATACTTTTTTTCTCCACATATTACTGTTTAACTCAAACCACTGTATTGTGCACTGTACTATTTTGAAGCTATTATTGTGCCACTATACTATTACTATGACCATTCTTCTGTTTATACATTGTTTTATTCAGTTATATTTTCATTTTACGTAAATTTGTAAATGAGCTTTTTTTCCTCGGGCCTCCACTGAAAATGGGCTAGTTTGGCTTAGTGGACTTTCCTGGTAAACAAATGTCAATAAATAATAAATAAATAAAAATTTACATTTATTAATATTGCATATTACTCATCTGCTTCCTTCAGTAAAGACTTGTTTCTAGTTGTGTTATATAAAGTATGGACTGGTGGAAGGTCATTACCTTCGATTATCCTCTGATAAGGCCATTCTTCCCATTGAAAATATCTGAGATTTATTTATTTACCCCACTGGCTAACTGGGTAAATGTGCTGGTGAACTGATCCTTTTCACTGATGACCAGACAGTCAAGGGCAAGGATAAACACAAATATGAATGCGTCTGATTGCTCATCTATCTGTATAATTGGCATTTTAATGTACCCAATAAACCAGCGTGTTTTTGGGACATGGTATGGATAAAACCCATACCGTCACTGAGAGGGCATGTAAACTCCACCCATCCAGTTACCAGCAGTCAGACTTGAACCCTGGAGCTATTTAGTAGACATGTTATCACTGAGCCACGGTGTGAATGCAGATCATGTGGTTGTGGCAGTACACACACACACACACACACACACACACACACACACACACACACACACACACACTGCAATGCATATAATATAGCTGATTAGCTGATACATTCCACTTATTTTAAATTGAAAGCTAGCATGCTTCCTGACAGACATGTAATGCTACTTCACATTCCCATCCCCCAAAGTAAGGATATCTATCCAATGATTAATCAGACTTGGTTCACACTCTGACAGCTGAGTTTATTCTTGAACTCAAATTTACCAGTATCAAATATAGCCACCGTACTTCTATATACCAGAAAAACACATTGTGTGATATATTCAGTAATTAAAATGAGTCTTTGCAATTCTCTGTCCTAGAAGGAGACTATTTATTGGTTGGACACTATGCTAGAAATTACATTACAGGGTGTACCTATAAAGTTACAGTAATAATGATATGTTTAGAGCACACCATTTCATGAATAAAAATAGCCACAGCTGAGCTTAAAAGTGTGCTGCATTAGGTCAAAAGTGCAAATGCTACAGCTAGAATTTCAGCTAAGACACTAGCCCGTGGTTTGTTCTTAGATACTGCATGAAGACATTAGCTAGAAATGGTGTGCCAGCTACTCTCTACTTGGTCTTACTATTGAGGTGCCCTGGTTTGGGTACCGATCACCTCCACCAGTTGCACTGATATGAAGAATACATGTGGACTGGTGTCATGTGTCTACCTAGCACTAACTCCAAAATGGTAGAGGGATTCTCATGGGTTCTGAACTCGGCACTACTCTCTAGTGCCATTTGTCAGACGTTTCTTCAAGCGTAAGCACAGGGGTTTTCAAATGCTTGTTGGCACTCTGTATCCAGAAGGTAGGGTTCTGTATATAATACGTTGATATAGGTGCCTTTGTTTTTGTTATGCCTTTTTGATCCTGGTGCCGCTATTGAGCTGGGTCTCACATTGGGATTATGACAAAGCAGGAACTCAGCGTGAATCCTTTTAAATTACCAGCATGTTTGTTGATCTAATGCTTATTATTATTTATTTTACAGTCTTTTACAGTGGACTGAGGCTCTGGTTAATATCTTCCTAGTAGTGTCTGCAGGTTTATCAGCTAGACTTATCTACAATTAATCCATTATTCTTACTGACTGACTTCTTCCATCTATTTACTGCAAAAACTACAGACTTAACTTTTTGTGTTTCATATTTTATATACTCTGTTGTCTGTGCATACATTTCTGCTAGATAACTGATCATTCTCCAAACTACATTTCCCATTTTACTTATTCTCTATGTTTTTATCTTAAAAAAAACAAAAAAAAAGCTACTGGAATATATTTTTAACAGTTAACGACACTGAGAAAGCAAATGAGAAGCAAATTAAAGGTGAGAACAGTTAAAGTAACAATATAATTTTTTTTTCTTTCCTTCAGTCAGCTAAGTATTTCTTTGGCATGAATATTTTACTTTCCTTTCAGTTAGGTTCAGCTAACTTCCAAACATTAAAGCAATACAATGAAGTTGTGCTTCCTCTCTGACTGCAACAAACGTACATGGAAAAAGGATCACTATTTGCATCCCCTCTTTTTAAAAAAAGTTTTACTGTAACTGTATCTACATTCATAGTCATATTTAGATATTATGTCCTTCTATCCCACCCTTCCCTGTTTATTAGGAATATGTGTGCCAGCTGATCCACTGCAACTCCTTACTAGCACTAATAGCCTTCCAGCTTAGACTAAGATGACACACCAAGGTAGGAGCCACAGCTTTGGCATGGCTGCGGTGATATGCTGAATTAACTTTGTTTCATCTCTCCCTCCTTCTACAACACTCTTTCCACTCTAGCCAGCACTGTGGGAAACACTGAAAAAAACGTAAAGCTTTGGTTACATTAAACTTTGTCACAGCTAGCATATTACACTTGCTTATTCCTTTGAATGTGCATATGTATAGGAATGCATTACCTCTCTATGCCTTCTGCAGCGTTAAGACAGTCTGATACAACAGAAAATACATAGGTTCATGCAGGCAAACAACATGTATTTTACATACATATATACCTATATATATATATATATATATATATATATATATATATATATATATATATATATATATATCTATGCGTGCCTGTATGTCTGTGTATGTGTGTGTGTGTGTGTGTATATATATATATATATATATATACACACACACACACACACATACACACACACACACACACACACTGCAAAAGTACTTACATTTTATTTTCTGTTTTTTGTCGAATAAATAGTATTTCTGTTGAAGCCATTGGTTGGACTTGCATCCTACTTCTTTGTTGTTGGTATATATACATATATATATATATATATATATATATATATATATATATATATATGTGTGTGTGTGTGTGTCTACTTCTGAATCTCGAAATACTGAAATGTTGAATGTCAGTATATCGAGACCAGAATGCCAAAAGTGCAGTTGTTCAAAACTGCACATTGTCGAATCTGTTGTTGCTGAATGTGCAGTAGGTATTGTTGTGCTGTGTGTTTTTGTAGTGTGCTGTGCCTTTAAGGTTTCATGGTTTCTTGGTGTCGGTGGATGTGTTATATTTGGAGATTCAGATACGTTTATAGTATGTCAGGGTTTTAGTCAGGAATGTGGTTTTATTCAGTGTTTTGGAGTATGTAGAGTGGGTTAGGGTAGGTAGGTGATAGTATGTGTGTGCAGAAGTTGAGAGTGGTGATTGACATGTGCAGTGTGTACTTTTCTTGTGGGTATAAGTGTGTGTGTGTAATGGGAGTGTAGGGCATGTAAAAGTAGGTATGTTTATATTATAGTGCAGCCTCGGAGTTGGTATATATAAGTAGTGTGTGTGTGTGTGTGTGTGTGTGTGTGTGTGTGTGTGTGTGTGTTTGGGAGGGGTGCACGGGGGTACTTGCTCCCCTGCAAAAACGTGTGCTACTGTTATTTATGTTGGGTTTTGTAGTGATGTTTTTCTTTATTTTGGGGGAGTGTTGGATGTTTAGTTTTATTTTTCTTTTGTTATTTTGAGTTGTCAGCATTTTGTGTTTGTGGCTGCTCGGTATTCTTGTCTCGAGAAACTGAAATTTGACATTTCTGTATTTCGAGATTCAGAAGTGGACACACACACACACATGTGCGTGTGTGTCTCTCTCTCTCTATATATATATATATATATATATACATATATATATATATATATATATATATATATATATATATATATATATATATATATATATATATATATATACATACACATACTACACTTGTCAAGTGCTAAATACAAGTGATTGAACTTGGTAAGCATTTCTGTAAAATGAGGTATGGTAGGAATACAGAATCTGCCCTTTGCTCAGTAATGTGTGATCTCAATTTCAGAGTTGTATACATAAATTGCAGTGTGTGTGTGTGTGTGTGTGTGTGTGTGTGTGTGTGTGTGTGTGTGTGTGTGTGTGTGTGTGTGGTGTGGAGTGAAGTAGATTTGCATCCATTCCTCCCCCAACCTTCATGAAAAATACTAGTTTCTTTTTATTTTTAGGTTTGCTTATTTTTTGTTGGGTAGCTTTTCAGTGATAAGAGTATCCTCGTTTCAATGTCTTTCCAATCACTTACCATGGAATCATGAGTGAGTGTGTGTGTGTGTGTGTGTGTGTGTGTGTGTGTGTGTGTGTGTGTGTGTGTGTGTGTATCTACACACATACAGAAAGACACACACACACAGACAGAAAATGATATCAAGTTGGACTGTTTATGTTGATCATCATATATATATATATATATATATATATATATATATATATATACAGATATATATTATCCTTTGAAGGTGGTTTCATTGATATGATAAGGAATGTTGTGTCTTTCGGCTTTTCCCAGTTAGGGTTCACCACAGCGGAACTCCGGTCTGCTAATGATTGGCAGTAGATTTTTACGTGCTGAGTTGCCGGCCCTGACGCATAACCTTCAATGAAGGTACACCCATTCACGCATGTCTCCACACAGAAGACGCTCAAGCTGAGAATCGAACAGGACAATGTCTTACTGTGAGGCGACAACAGCATATCAAATACACCACCGCAGTATTTGATATGCTAAGGAATAAAAATTCTATTTTCTATACTATTTTTCATCATGTATTAAATAACTGGTTTTATCTAAGCTATTTGTATAAATTTAATTTATTTATAGAACCTACATCCTACAAGACACTGGGTTATTCTTAAGACAGACTGTATAACCAAAAATCTATTAACTTGCCCCATTGTCTTAGTCTTACTGGAAGCATTCCTCTGTGACCTTATCTACTGAATGATATACTCACATTAACAGATCTTAGCAATAACATCTCAACCAGCTCTAAGGTCCCAAATTTTGTATGTAAATAGTAAAAAAATTGATGGAATATTCTGTTTCTCATGTTCCCATGTGCTTTACGATTCTGATGTCATATTTTTACTGACTCATGGCTATGAATTCAGTTAGACAAGCAGCCAATAGGTAAGATTTACATGTAAGAGCCTAAACACATTAATGATGGAGAATCCAGAATGTCACTGGATGACTACACAATCCAATGGAGCAAATAACTCTAGTGATCCATGGTCGGAGTTATACCTAAAGGAGTTTATCTATAGATGTTTTACTTTTATTAAACAGTTGCAGTTGTGTTGGTGGTTTCAAGGAGTTTGCACAGTAAATTTTCACTATGCCATCTAAATGCTACTAAGAAAGAAAATAAGTCTTTTACTGCATGTAGGAGACAGATGATTAGCTCAACACTACAGTCAGGTAGCTGACTATTACCCACTTTAAAATTCTTGCATGTAGCTGGTTTGTGAGTAAGACATGTACCACTTGTCTATATCAATGACATCAGTAGTCACCAGTTTCAAATTTCAAGAAGTGGAGGTTAGTAGAGTGTATTGCACCTAGCTAAGTCAGACTTTATTTAATGCCTAATTTCTTGCTATGGTTAATTTAATTTACTTATAATATCACATAGTGACATGGCATGCAATTATTAACCATAGTCGGAAAGCACAGGCCTTAGGCGATATAAAATTATGCTCTATTTTCTTCAAATGTCAACAACAATAGTAAGGAAAAAAGTACCCTTCTTTCAATGACATGGTCAGGTATTCACTAAGTATTCCACAAAATGCACTTTTTAAAAATAGTTTATTTTTACATTGAAATTTGTCAGTATTTAAATTATGTCATGATATCTTTACAACAGGTTTATTTAGCAATTTTTGAAATGCCAAATTATCTACATTTTTTGCTTAACTCTCACATATCAGAATTAATTTGTTTTCTGTTAAAATATTAAAAAGGTACACTGGCTAAAATTTGTAATGTCCTGGAGGGATGGGAAAGCATAGTTGTGCAAGTTACACTTACCCAAACAGTAGATGTTCAAGTTCTGCAGTAGCCTTTGGCTATTAGGGCTGTATCCTGTCCATGATATTGGCTCCCTTTCACATGCTCACTCTGAGTGCTGATAGGACAGCCCATTTTTGGAGGGAAATCAGCATTCTGAGTGAAGATGACTTCAGATTTTTTCAGAATTTTCAGGCCTTCACCAATGATTAAGGAAAGTGGTTGTGCTTGACCTTGTATGAAAGCCTACTAACCCCAGAGTAAAGGTGAAACTCTATTGCCCTATGGTAACTAAGGATACTTTAGGGTTGTCAGATTCAGAAAGGTACATAAAGCCAGCTAGGCTGCACATTTAGTTCTGATGTTACTGAGCTGCAGCTTCCCTGTGGATCTGGGAAGTCGGATCTCACTGTTAATGAAAACAAGTGACACAACTCCATAAATATTGTTTGCTTTGCCTGGAAGAGACGGAATACTTATTCATCCAGATTATATGTGTATTTCTAACCTACATACTGCCTGTTAAAGTAAATGATTATACCAAAATCTCACCTTTCATATGAACATCAAACACTCTAAAGCTAAAAAATAGGAACGTCTTCTTTCAGGCATGGACATATCTCAGTTGCTGTCATCTGTATCAGGGAATCCTACAGTCACACTTATTTATTTTATTTAACATTTGTTAACTGGGAAAGTCTGACTTGGAACAAAGCCAATTTTCAGCGGAGGCCTGGGGAGAAATGCTCCAGATGCATGCCTTTGTAACGTGGGAGGAAACCCACATGAACGCAGGGAGGACATGTAGACTTCCTTGGAGCTTGATGCCATGCCCTTGCTTATAAGTTGGGTGACTTAGAATACTTTTCCTAATACATTGGCCACATGTTGGTCAAAGGCCAGATTACTGTCTATATATGTTCCCAGGTCAACTCTTATGGGTGTCTTATTGGTGAAGTAATTAGCCTGGGTGGCAGTTTTCCTAAAAGGCACTATAATGCATTTCTTGGCATGAGTTTTAATCTGTGACTTTGATACCAGTCATGCTAAATAGGAGTGGTCCCAGCATGGACCCCTGAGGTACCCTGCTGGTGACCGGTCTCAACATTCATGATTTCCCTTGTCCTATCTGTAAGCCAGCTAGAAATCCATCAAGTTATATAGGGGTTTATCCCAGTTTGGTGAATTTGTTAACTATACACAAGCGGAGAATTGTATTGACCACCTTAGCCAGATCGAGGTAGATCCTATGCCCCATTTCCTCTCACCTATTGCATTGGTGCCCTTTTCAAAGAAGTTCATTAGGTTTAGTAGGCATGACCTTCCTTAACAAAGCCAAATTAGGTTGGGCCCAATGTTTGAAGGTTGCCTTTGTCTTTGTTGACCATTTCTATGATAATTCATTCCATGGTTTTGCATATTAGACTTGTCAGACTAATAGGTCTGCATTTTCTTGAATCAGTTGATGGTTCACCCTTGTAAAGTGGGATAACTGTTGCAGTCCTCCATTCTTGTGGTACACCACCAGTTTTGAGGCTATAGTTGAAAAGTGACTCATGCGGTCATGTTAGGTCATGTTTCAAGATATTTAGGAGGCATCCCTGGATATTGTCAGGGTCCATTGAGGCTGTGTTTTTGGCCTTAGCAACCACCACTAGGACCTGCTTCCTATTAATAGTTGAGGAGGTATTCTAGTAGGTATTTAATGGTGGAAGACTAATCAAACCACGGTGGTGCAGTGGTAGCGTTGTCGCCTCACAGCAAGAGGTTCTCCCATTCGATTCTCGGCTGGAGCGCCTTCTGTGTGGAGTCTGCATGTCCTCCCCACAGTCGAGTGGCATTTGATAGGCATGCGTGAATGGGCATGCCTTCATTGAAGGTTGGGCATCGGACTGGCACCTCAGCACCGTAAAAATCGACTGCCAATCATTAGTGGACCGGAGTTCCGCTGTGGCGACCCCTAACTGGGAAAAGCCAAAAGAAAAACAACAACATTTAATGGTGGAAGACAGGGAGGAGAGAAGTTTGAACTTAATTTGTTAGCCAACAAATTGGCTATGTCTCTCTGCTCAGTGCTGGTGACACCACTGACCACCAGTATGGCACGCTTATGTGTACTGCCTTTGAGGTTTCAGACATAGCTGTAGAAGGATTTGTGGTTGTCTTTTAGCCTGTGAGGCTATCTTGACCTCGTAATTGGCCTTGTTGGACTTAATTAGTCCTGCTATTTTTTCTTTTAGTTTAATTAGAGAGCTCCTATCATTATAGGAATTGCTGTTCCTGATTTTAATCATGAATTTTTCCCTTTTGTTATATGCTCTATTAAGTTTAAGATTCTACCAGTGTGGTTTGCTTTTAGAGTTTGTATTGCACTTACTTCTTGTAGGTATAGCAGCCTCTATACAGCTATTTACATGGTTGTATAGGATCTTTATGAATAACGCTGTGCGGAGTGCTGTGAACTCAGGATTGGGAGGGACACTGGAGTTTGATAAACTATCGCTTATTAGGATGTATATTGCTTTGGAATAGCTCTTAACTGTTACAGGGCTTGCTGGGATTACAGAGTTGATTTTTACTTTGAAGGTGACAGCTTTGTAGTCCAACCTAACCAGTTTGGACATATATGACACTTGGGGGGTGCAGTTCTCTCCCATATTGGTGAGTATCAGGTCCATTATGTTTGAATCTCTGGTTGGTATGTGCACAATCTGGCCAAGGGTATTTGTGTTAATAAAGTCCAGGAATCACTGTACTTGTGAGTATGAGGCAGTGTATGTTTCCCAGTTTATAGAGGGGTTTTTAAAGTCTCCCATGAATAGGGTATTTGGTTTAATGGTGAGCATCTCCACTAGGACTAGGTATGAGCTATGACATTTTAGTGACACAGACTATGACCTATAGCTTGCTAGAAAATGGTATGGGACTTTGTCTATGGTGATTAGCATGTGGATAAATTTCAGGACATCAACCTGCTTAATCAAAATAATGTTATATGTATTGCTAATGAAGATCAAGAACCCTCCACTTTTTATCCCTGCCTATGCAGCTGATAGTCTAAATGTGTGGGAGGCACTGAAGCCTTGCATTGGCAGAGTATTTTCTGTGCATTTAAACCATGTCTCACCAATAGCATAGATGTCTATATTCTCCAGAGCAAGGAGAGATTGTTGAGTGTAGAGTTTCTTGTTTAGGCTCCTAGCAATGAGCAGTAGCACCTTTAGTTTCTTTGGGTTTTATTTGCTATAATGGTAGGTTTGTCAATTTGGCATTGCATAAAAAGGCTGTAAAAGGATCGATAAAGTCTTAGCCAATATTCAGAAGCCTAGTGAAAACAAGTGCAGACCATCCTTTGCAAAGCAAAATGGTTTGCTAACCATGTCCTTCCATGCTGACAAACACTGAATTCTGCTGGAAAGATACCAGAAACTCAACTGATTATAAAAGTCAATCATCTTTTGTTTGTACTGTGGCATCATTCTTCATGAAGGTGGAATGCCACTCAGTGTAAGGCACATATCTACCCGAGACACACATTCAGAGAGATCAACAATGTCTTTCTTCATATAGTCCAGGAAAAGTATGTCTCAGGTCATTAATGCCCATGAAGACTATCACAGCTTCTTAGAACTAGGAGACAAAATCTGGGAAGCAGTTCCAATGTTTATCAGAAATCTGAATACTTACCCTGACTTCACTAAAAAAAAAAAAAACTCCTGCTAAAAGCTGCTTAATGAGTTCTACAAAAAATACAGTCACGGACACGCCTGCAGTTCATTCTCTCAAGCAATGGTATTTATGTAAAACATAAGGGATCCAGATATACAGCCTTTTTCCCCAAAAGGCAAAGTGTATATGCAACAGCAAGACAAACAGCCAATATCAGTCATGCTTCATTGCCTAACATACAAAACAAAGCAGAAGTGGCCCAAGGCAGGGAAAGTAATACTAACAATGGTTATGTAATACCTGAATGTGGCAGAGAAAAGCATTGCTTGCCACATAACGCAATGAGACAAACTTTTCTACAAGCCCACTTTTCTATACTGCTCGTTAATGTCCTTTCTGTTTTCTGTAGCCTTACTGTGCTAACCATGTCAGTGCTTAATTTTTCTACTGATGGTAATCCTTCTCCTCAGTTTTTTCTTTAACTTGTCACTGTCTTGCTCCATAAACAAACTTAAAAATTCACTGTTAGTCTCTACCTTTCCATTCTTCCCTTCCCTAATTCCTCTCTAACTTTAATTACCTCCTATCCCCTAAACTCATGCAACTACCTATCTCTTCTCTTTTTATTTTAAAGTTACTAAACTAGAAGAACATAAATCTCACCCCCCTGGAAAGAGCTGCTAGGGAAACCATCATCTAGGCTCGTAACTGCCCCCTTGTGAAGAGCATAAACCCAACTGAGTGCTAAACATACATCTGCAGCAGAAACTCTCTCTCTCTCTCTCTCTCTCTCTCTCTCTCTCTCTCTCTCAGTGCAACTTAGTAATCTCAATTGCTTAAAACAGGGTAGTGACATGCACAATAATCTCAGTGATGTTCTTCACACCCCACACCTCCTGCTCCCATCTCAGCAAACCTCCATCTTAAAACTCTTCTCCCTATTTGTCTTTTCTTTCTCTTCTCCTAAAAGTATATCCTATTTGGTGCATGGCACTTATGGATATAACCTCTCTTCATACAGTAATTACTGTAAGTGCTCCTTCCTTTACAAAACCAGACCAAAACACTTACTACATGGTTTCACCTACTATCTCAGCGACACTCACTCTAGATACCTCTGGATAGCTCCACAACTGATAGATTTTCTGTCTTAGCAATTGGTCTCTCCCAGCTCTGCCCAGTCCGTTTCTCCTCACTATGCTCGAGCTCACTCTCATCTACCCTACCCCCATTCCCACCCATTCCTAAATACTCTGCATTTATAGCTATCCAGGGTTTACCCCTCCCTTCCAGCACCTCCTCTTCCCCCCTCCTACTACCAATCCCACACTATCCATTTCCATCCCTTCCATCACTCACCAATCACTACACCTCCATTACTAACTACTACTCCCACTTATCTCATCCAGCAAGCCTACTTTCTACCTCCATCCACACACCTCCCTACAAACACTCCCCCTACTAAATCAGTCAATACTCTGCATCACTCTATCCACCTCTTCCACCAACCTTATACGCATCCCTCTTTACACACTGTTACTAGAAACTCTGTCTTGCTGTGTTCACATACCTCTTTTTCCCAACTCTATCCCTTCTTCTCAACTCCTCACTAAACCTAAATCTCATTCCAGATTTCTTCTCCTATAATATTCACTGACCCCCTAACAATTCTTGTCTCATCACCATCTCTTGCTACACACCTAAACTTCCCTAATGCTAAAGCTCTCCTCCACACCAACATGCTCCTCTCCTCCTCCTCCACATTATTTCTTTTTCTTCTCCTATCCTATTTCTCCTCCTATCATACTGGTATCCACCGTTTCACCTTTCACAAGCCTCCACTCACAATATTTATACACTTAAACCCATTTCTCTTTCACTATATATATCCCTCACTTTTTCCTACCACCTACTCACTCCACTTAAAATCAAAAGATCACTCCACACTCCTGTCACTCCAAAAAACTAAGCATAAATATCACCCCACCACTACACACCTCCCACATTCCTCTGTCCATACAATACCCTACTCCTTGCAGGCAACATACACCCTAACCCAAGTCCCTTCTCCAACACCACGGCTACAAATCAACCCAGACAACCTGCCTCCCACCATGCAAACTCATACTCTAAGCATATATCCTTATTCCCACTTAACATACGCAGCATTCTCAACAAAACTGTTGATTTCCATGCATGGCTGACCCAATACTCCCCCCACATAGCTCTCACTGAAACTTGACTCAGACCTCACATCTCAAACAAAGAATTCCTCCCCACTGGCTACAACATCCTTCACCTAGACAGACCTAACAAGAAAGGAGGAGGACTTGCCATAATTTACTCTAATCACCTTTCCCTATCTCCTCTGCCCAACCCACCTCCTACATTTCATCCTGCTGAACTCTTACCTGCCAGCTGTAAACTTACTGACCACAAGATACTATCTATAGTTGCAATATGTATATCCCCTGGTGACAATTTCCTTATATTAGAACAAATTCTTTTCTGGTTCGCATACAACATAATCAATGAAACCATTCTACTTGGCCAACATCAGCTGGCAATTCCTAACTTCCAATTCCCCCAGCTCTTGCATTAACTTACACAGCTTTTTATAACTGATCACCACACCTACCCACTTCAACAAACCAACCAACACCAGTTCCATCATTGATTGGATAGTGGTTTCCAATCCTGACCTATACCATCACCCAAAAACTCTTCCTGATTCCATTAGTGACCACTTTTCAATCTTCATATAAAGATTCCACCGCCATCATACTTGGTCACACAAATATAAAGACTGCTGCAGCCTTGCAAACTTCCAGGTAGCCGCATAACACATCTGAGATACTTCAGGTACAACTAACATTGGATAAGATGGTGATTCAGGTCATAGCCTGCTATAGGTCCACAACCATGTCCCAAGACACTCATTCCACGTTCCTAAGCATGCTGGAAACTATGAAGGTCCAATCCAACACTATCATACTAGGTGATGTCAACTACCTCTCCATCAACTGGGAAAACTACTCATGTACCAATATACTGGCCCATCGCTTCATGGAATTCATCAATTCCAATGCCCTGAACCAGCTCATTCTTACCCCCACTACAGGAAGCAAGATCCTTTACCTGGTTATTACTAACATGGGCAACTGTTGCTCTACACCAATAGTCAGTTCCTCCCTGGTTAGATCCAACCACAAATTAATCATCATGGAAATCCACGTCTCACCCACATCCCCTGCAAAGGTAACCACCATGAAAAACTTCTCCAAAGCTGACTTTGGGCTCCTAAAAACAGAGGTGGCTAACTTCACGGCACCCATGTCAATGGAAAATAGATGCAGGACTGCCAAATCATACACCAATGTACTGCACAAACACGTACATAAATGCATGGAACTAGCCATATCCAACAGAACCAAGATGCTCTCCTCCAAAAAAAGGAAGCCAATCTGGTGGCCCCCTGCCATTAATCAACTCAACAACAGAAGGAAGAAACTGCTGCAGAAAAAGGTGAAGTCCCAAGACTGGAAAAATTCCCTTAGCATCAAAAAAAAGCTGAGATCTCTCATCAAAACCTCTATAGCCGTCTATGAAGGCAGAATTGTGGCAGACATTAAAAACAACCACAAAGCCTTCTATAGTTATATCAAGAATCTCCATGGCAATACCCAGGTCTGCTCCAAGTTACTGCACAATGGTACCTCCTATACTGAGTCAATAGATATTGCCAACATACTGGCCAACAGATTCAGTATCAACTTTGCCCCTCCTCCCAAAGGACCAATCACAATACTGGAGGAATGCCAGGCACCCAGCATTACTGCAGCACAGGTTAAAGCTGTATTGTCCAAGGCCAAGAATACAGCTTCCATGGGACCCAACAATATCCCTGGATGTGTTACACATGAACTACAAAGTGAACTAGCACCACATCTGTGTGCCCTGTTCAATCACAGCCTCACCTCAGGCTTTGTCCCTACCGAATGGTGCACTGCTACAGTCATCCCTGTCCATAAAGGGGGAGTGACTACAGACCCTGGGAATTATCGTCCCATTAGCCTGATGAGTCTGATATGTAAGGCTATGGAGTGCATCATCAAGGACCTAATTAACAAGGATATAGGGAATCTCCAAACTCTAGATCCCATGCAATTTGGTTTTGTGAAAGGTAGATCGTGCCTGCTCAACCTGGTTGACTTTTTTAAGTCAGTCGCCAGAGCTGTGGAGGAGGGCAAGGCAGTTCATACAGCCTACCTTGATCTGGCCAAGGCCTTTGATACCATTCCCCACTCAGGAATTATTGATAAACTCATCAAACTACACATCAACCCCATATCACTAGGTGGATTGCAAATTGGCTCACAGATAGAAAACACAGTGTGAAAGTAACAGACTCCAAGTCAGACTGATGATCAGTCACGAGTGGAGTCCCACAGGGATCGGTCCTGGGTCATCTCCTGTTTGGCATCTACTTCTCAGAACCCCAGGCCAACAAGGAGGGGCTCTGGCTGACCAAGTTCACAGATGACTGCAAGCTGGGAGCCATTAACTCCCCAAGTGATGTAGACATCTTACAGAAAGGCCTCACTGAGACCAATGACTGGTGTCGAAACCATGGCCTTAAGCTTAATGCCAAAAAATGCGTCATCATCCCCTTTGGGAAAAACTCAGTTCCCACTAATTACCACATTGATGGGGAGCCCAATGAACACTGAAGGCATTATAAGAGATCTGGGGACACAGGTTAACAGCAACCTCTCCTTCGACCACCACATTGCCACTGTGTGGCACATCTCATTACCAAGGGTTTTGCATCCAAGAAGAAAGAGGTCATCATCTCTACTCTTCCTTCATTAGGCCAATCATTGAGTATAATGCCCCATTTGGCATGTACCTCACTAGACACATGCAACAGCTGGGAAGGCCACAAAAGTACCTCACAAAGAGGATCCTAGGCCTTAAACACATGTCCTACATTGACAGATTCAAACAACACCAGCTATTCTCTGTCTCATATTGTCTACTAAGAGGCGATCTCTGCTCGACTTGCAAAGCCATGTCTGACCCAGCTCTGTTAGAAATGCTACATCTAAAGAAATCCAAATCCCTCCGCACCATATGCTCCAGAGACCTCAACCTCATTACCACAATCAACAGAACATGCCGGAGGGACAGGTTCATAACCCAGAGACTGCCCATGCTCTAGAACAGACTTCCCATACATGTCAAGCAGAGCACCTCACTGGCCCTCTTCAAGAGAAATCTTGATAAGTGGATGGAAATAGAAAGTTCACCCTGGCAATCACTGCAGTGGCTGTACTTGATAGTGGCACTGGGAACTAACGTCGGGCAGCACAGTGCCAGGGTATTTCTATGGGCTAGGCTTGTAAAGGCTCCAGGGTCATTAGTCTAGTACACACCTATGAACCTATGAACATAGTTAATAACACACTCTCCCCTTCATTAACTTTTCCTTCTTATCACACCTACCACTAGATTAGACAGTGCAACAATTTAACAACATTTTTCTTAATATACTTAGTTCTCTTGCTCCTCTTAGGAAAATTAGAGTTAAATCTCTCTGCTCCCCCTGGCTATCCCAATCCACCCACAATCTCATGCACAAAAGAGACAATGCCTGGAAAATGTGGATTAAGACAAAATCCCTCACCCATTACCAGTTTTTTAAAAATCTCTGTAAAACTCCTACTTTATCGACACTATCAGTAAATTCATGCAGACGTCTAACTCCTCTAGCCCCACTGATCTCCCGTATCCCCTCCAACCAAAACAAATCCTTCTCCCTGAAGCCAGTTCCCACTAGCTACATAAAATATCTCCTTCAGAAGCATAAGCCTAGCTCTCCCTCTGTAGACAACCTACCACTCTTCCTTAAGCTAGCTGCTATCTCCTTAGCCTATCCCACTTCCATCCTTATCAACTCCTCTATATGCAAATCCACTGTACCTTCACTCTGGAAACAATTTTTTACCATTCCTATCCATAAGGGAGGCAACTCCACAGAACTATCCAACTACAGGCCTATAGCTATTCTATCCCCCATCTCCAAAATACTCAAAAAATGTATACATAAGCAACTCATGGTCTATTTTATCCAGCAAAGCTTACTCACTTCCACCCAACACAGTGTCTGTCCAAATCAGAGTACTACCACTGCTCTTATTTCTTTTACACTCTCTATATCTCTTGCCAGAGATAGTAAACTCATTTCCTGTCTCTTTCTAGAACTCTCTAAAGCATTTGACATAGTTTTGCATCCTTTGCTCCTTACCAGACTCTCTGACTTCAAGTCTTTCCAGTACAATCATCTCCTGGTTTTCTAGCTGTCTCTCCAATAGACAGCAATCTGTTAAATGGCTATCCTCACTGCCTCTTTCTCCCCATCAAGATGGGAGTTCCACAAGGGTCAATTCTAGGTCCTTTACTGTTTAACATCTTCACAAATCACCACTACATGTCCTGTCCTCACTCATCTCTCCTACAATATTCTGACAACTCCACAATCATCTTCACCTCCGATACCCTATCTGACCTGCACACCCTTACACAAAACTCTTTCAACTTGGATGAAAAATGGCTGACAACCAACTTATCCTTAATCCCAAAAAGACCAAACTTCTTTTACTTCTCCCCAAATCCCTCTAATGTCCTGAACATACATTTTCCATCATATCTCTCAGCAACACTGTCATCAAAGTGGAAACACACACCAAGCTTCTTGGAGCCATCATCGGTGACCACCTCAAATTTGACCTACATGTCCATCACTGCATAAAGAAAACACATCAAAATCTAGGCCAACTGTACAGAAATAAAAAAATGCCTTACTAAAGACTCCAGACTCTCTCTTGCATATGCTTATCTTGTCCCCAGCCTACTCTAAAGCTCACAAATCTTAACTTACAATCTTTTCTCCTAACTAAACTCAAAACAACTTACCATAAAGTAGCCAGGTTCGCAGTTAACTTGACCTCAAACATATAGTACTGCCACTCACTTAAAGACAAACTGGGTAGAACTCCCCCACCAACTTCTGCTCACGCAACCTCTGATCATTCATTCCATTAGTAACTCCTTCTCATGCCCAGGAATCTCCTCAGTCATCTGTCTTTATACTTTCTCAAGAACCTTCAGGAACTCTGATCAACAACATTTGGAAATATATAAGTCCAAAAGCTCAATAGGCCAAAATCTATACAGCTACACTCCCACCCTATCCTGGAACAAAATACCCTTGCCCATCAGAAAAATATTACCAGCACACAAATTCAAAAAGCTCTAAAAGAATACCTACTAAATACCTGAACATGTCTCTTAAAATCCAATATAAACTCTCCTACTCTCTCACCCCTACAGCTAGAACCTCAATCTACTCTACCTTTGATACCCTCTTTCTAGCCTTACCTTGTTCTAACTCCTCTCTCTACATCAGCTAATCTGTTTACCAATTTCTATCCACTCAGACCTTGGGTAATCCATTAATCAGAATAGTAACTAGTACCCTTACAAATACTGTTAACTTGTAAATACTGGAATCTTGTAAATATTTTTGGACTACACACTTAACACACTGTATTAGAATACTATGCTTTGAGACATTGTGTACTTGTGTATTTGATCAATCATAATAGTGACTTGTAAATACTAGCATATTGCATTCAATACTGTTTGCATAGACTAATTTTCTGTAATAATTTGTATTCTTTTGTGGAGCTTTTCTCCCCGGGCCTCCGCTGAAAAATGGCTTAAGTTCAGTCGGACATTCCCAGCCAAAAAATGTCAAATAAATGATAATAAATAAATAATAAAAAAACATGACTGTGTCAAAAATACCATATGATAAGATACTTGAGAAACACCAGAGCACAAATAACTACATAAAGCAGTAAAATGCTATACACTGTGGTATCAAGGGAATACAGCACTTTGATGTAACATGAGGGATATTTAAACAACATAAAAAAACAGAAATCTGTAGGGGGTACAAGGAAAACAAAGTCAAAGTACACAAAGTGGAATGCTAGGATATTAAATGCATAATCCTTCAGAAACCACAGTCCTCATGCCTTAGCAGGGCATATAACTGAGTAATGCAGGCTTCACTTTGCTGAGTTGCTATGTCATGTCCCATGGAAGTGACATTGTCAAAACATGTGGCAGAATGTTAATGTAAGTTCAGGCATCTTCATATGCACACAAAGGGAACAGGAGATAGACAGACACATATTGCAGAAGCAGATACATTTCAAATACTTCATAAAAATCTATACAAAAATAATCTAAAGATCCAGATAGCAATATGATAGCAATAATTTGTATACAATTAGCTGTCTTTTTCATCTCCTGCAGTGCACATCTGCCATACACTGACCCAACATGTCAGCCTATGTGCACTGCCTGCCTGATTTCCTGGAGCTCCAGCACAATCTGTTAAGGCCAGAGTTCAAGGGTTAAACACAATTTTGAGAAAGAGGCATGTAAATGTGCCATGTAAATGTGCCAGAGTTCTCTCCACAACAGCATGCAGCAGCATTATCTTATCTGAAGGTTACAGCATGCTTAGGGAATAGATACTTAAATGCAAATATTCACAAATTACTAAGATCACCATTTATGCAAAGAAAGACACCTATATAACATAAACCACTAAACACTGAGGAAGGCTAATAGGGAGTTACCAGCTGAAAAATATGCATTACTAAATGATCTCTAAAAGGAACAATGTGTGAAATTTCGAGCAGTAATGTTCTTTCTTGTGAATGGAATTCAGCTTTTGTGAGGGCTAAGACATGGATCCTACTTGATGCAGTTTTGGCACATGGTGCTGTTGAAGAAATAAGGAGTCATATCATGCAACACAGTAGACAGTACCATGGCTACAGGAAGCAGCATATTAACAGCAACTTAATTCTTAGATCATAATACTAATGGATCTTCTATGTGCTGCAAACAGTAAAATGATATGTAGCATGGGGAAAAGCAGACTGCAAAGGAGAACTTATGTCATAAATATAACGGGCAGTCATCATCCAACTAACCTGCAGTGACCTAAATACTAAGCTCCTTAGTGTTTTTATTTTTTAAATACATTTTCTTAATTGCATTGTGCAACTGGGCTATTTTCAATGGTGGCATGGGAGAACTATCTGGTTAATTGTCTTGCTCAAATTCATAATGCAAGCAAGATAGGACAGAAGGAATCAACCCAAGGACAATAAGATGAAGCTCATGAACAAGTCTTAGTGTTAGTCCCCTCATTTAAACTGCCTTAAGCCTGATATTGTTTTCTATACCTTATGACTGCATAGTTTTGAGGTTGGTGTTGATAGAAAAATTTCGTGTTATGAAGAACATGATATTTTTTCAGGAGTTATAGAGCTGGAACTCTTGGACATTATAAATGCTTCTCATATGTCTTAGTGCACATGCAGATATTTACTCTGATGCAAATGCTTTCTTGTATTTATGTACTGTTTAGTAGAGACATTGTTTAAATGAAGCAACTTGGCAGCAAATTTTTTTCTTGATGCTGTGCAGGGACAAGCCTCAAGTACCACGTAGTGCAGCCCACTTGTGGAACAGAAGTACAGGATCAAGTGCTTTTAACTGGGCAGGAAGGGAATAGATCTCGTCTGGAAATGGACACCCATCTGGCAACAATTAATTATTTCCTGAATGCTCAATTTATTCATATCAGAGTTGTGAGGGATTATGACCCTATCTCAGTACTCATTGGGCACATTTTGGAGATATCACTGGATAAAACCAGGGTATTACAGCAATCATGGATGTGTGCACATGCATGTGTACACGCCCCCCCCAGATAATTTGGATGATTAGCAATTCAGCTGCAGCATGTCTGTAAGATGTAGGAAGATAATATATCACCAAACAAAATGTGTGTGGACATGGCAGACCTGCAGTTACCACAGAATAGCCATATCAGCTAAGAAGTGAACTGGACAACCAAGTAGTGTGATGCAGCAACACTGTCTTCTATGCTGTGACCACTAGATGCTGTTGTGCTGTGACCACTAGATGCTGTTGTGCTGTGATCATTAGCTGACACTCTTCACTATCAGTTTAACAACAGAGTCAACAGTGAGGGCTTTGGACTTCAGAAGGGAGACTATATGAAAACAGAAAATGCCTCAGAAAAATACTGACAAAAAGTGTTGTCAATTTTGTTTATTTTTCGTTTATATAAGTGTAAGATTGCCTATGTCATATTTGATAATTTAATAAAGCTGTTTATTGAAAAAAAAGAAAAACACTGACAAGCAAATGTGAAAGTGTTCTGTAAGATGTGATGTCATCAAAACTGCCATCACAAAAAGCAGCAAACTTTTCTTTGAAACAAATGTACAAATAAACAAAAAATGCATTAGTTCTTAAACTGACATCTGAAGTTAATGAAAACACAAAGTTTAGCGAAGACAATGTAATGCATAGCATGTAGAGAGCAATATCAATAAAAACAAATGAAAGAAAAAAGGCAACGAAGCATTGAGCATCGAGTTTAAAAAAAGCCTATCACCTTCAATCAAGGATATATGTTGCAAAGGTAAACAAAAGGGAAGGGGAGTCAGCAGACAATGCTGCTGATAAAGAAGGGTTGGTAAATGAACACTTCAGTCAATGTCAAAGGAACAATAACTAGTCAGTAGAAAGGCTTGGGTAAGTGTGCTCATCCCTGATGTTTCTGAGAAGGGTCCTGAAAGACCTCCAAAAATGAAAAATGTGCAAGGTAATGGGGGTCCATTGGCATTCATTCTGCAGTTCTCAGAGAGCCGAGGACAGGGTTGATCATACTGATAACTAAGCCTAGTAATCAAACTCATGAAAGAATTTGTGATTCCTTAGAAATGCAAGAAGGTAGATGTCATTCCCCATCACAGCAATAGGTGCAAGATCCAGGCTGGAAACTATTGCCTTATAAGTCTGCTTTTACTCATAAAGAAATGATGGAATCACACCTGAGGAAAATCTTTTGGAATATTTGGGAGATAGTGTGGCACATGACCCAAGATAGCACGTGGAATTCCCTCATTTAGAAATGTGTTGATAGTGTGATGAATCAGTTCAAAATTGATAGATTATTAATCTGCATAATTTCCTAATGTCCAAGCAAGAATACACACATTTTTCTTACTACCATCGACTTCTAGCTTCTGACAAATCAGTGCTAGCAAGATCTGTATGTATATTTCCCTATCTGAACCATGTGAGCACCATTGTTTGTTACTTCCAAAGTTTCACTGGCTACCCATTACATGGAACCTGTTTATTATAAGTTCTGAGCTATGAGCTGTGGCACTTAGGATATTGTCCAAATCTAGTGCACAAACAACATAGATGCTTCTTCTTAGCACTACCCACACAAAACTCACAATCATGGTGGTCTCAAATGAAAAATGCTTCCTCTTAGTATAGTTATTGGAGAAAAGGTCTTATTAAAGTAATCACAGATACATGAAACCAGCATTCACATCAGAAATAAGCCAAGTTGTCTCTTTTAAAGCTAAGGTTCTATATTACTATAGTTGATAAATTAGAATGTTTTAGACAAAAAAGGTCTGTCTAACCATAGCTATCAACCTTCCATTTCCAAAATGAAGAACATTAACCCTGATAATGTGGAACAAATGGCCAAAATGTGGAATGCATATCAATGGCTTACTAACGACTTCAATTAGGAAGGTCATCGGATGGTTAAAATTTACTGGTTTTACTTATTAATTCATTAAAAGATCTTTTTTATAAGATTAATTTCTATTTACTATGGATATCAATAAAACATTCCGAACACTGAATTTGTGACAGACCCTTTCAATGTGGAACTGCAAGGAACAAACTTTTTAAGATCCCAAATGAGGTACATTCCTCGCAATGAGGAACATTTGAGAGGTATGTGTCTAACAGCTACTATTTTCTCATATATCTTATCAACCCAAAGAAGTGTAGTTCATTGTTTGTTAGCTACTTAGCTACATTTTGTTAGCTCTGTCACCATTACAGTCTTTTCATGTGTTGTTGTTGTCATTTGAATGTTCTGGTATGCTCATTTAATTGCTTTGTACATACCAGCTGTGTTTGATTATTCTAGGCAGAGCAACTATGCTTCATTGCTAACATATTATTTGCACTTCTGATCCTGGATACAGCTGAAAATGATTCCTTAGTCCAACTCACTCATACACCCACTCAAGTAACAACTAAAATTTACAATATAAAGGTCATGTCATGCAATCCATTAGAGCTGTATGACTGGGTATCTCAGATATATCAAAGTGGAACATGGCCTTTGTTAGCAAATGTGTGACATGGTATCGTAAAATATGGTAATGAACAGATTAAGAAGGTCTTGAATGGATTCTATAGCATTCAGACAAAAGGATTTTTTTTTCCACTGGACTACCACAAGAACTGGTAATGGGCATGGTCTTGTTCAACATTGTTATAAGCTGCATTTATAAAGGACTTCAAGGAAAAGATTGTCTTAGGGCTGGTGGTACAAAGTTACACAGAAGCATCAATTCAAAGGCAAAGAAAATATGCAAAGTGACCTCTAGGAATGGAGAGATGGTTTAAGACCTGGCAGATGAAACTTATTACAGAAAATGTAAAGTAATGCCACTATGAAGCAAAAATGTGGGGATGGAGTACACAACAAGAAAATATGACAGTGACAGCAACACATGACAAGAGAGCAGAGAAAATCATAGCAAATAGTAAACAACCAATGTGAGAGAATCAAAGAAGGCTGGTGAGTTGCAGAGACATAAATGAAACAGATGACCATTAAATCATACAAACGTTGTCTCCCACATAATGGCAGCTGATAATGGCCTTGTGGAGTAATCTGTACATAATTTTATGGATTTTCTTAGAGACAGTCCAGAAATGGAAAAACTAAGCAACGTTTTTTGGACCTACAATCATAGCAAATGAAACTAGAAGAACTTGAAATGGATAGTCTGCAAGAAAAATGCAAAAGGTCGATATGTTGGGAACATTTGTGTAGCTAAGGGATTGATAGGGCTCAAGAGAAATTAGTGACAAAAATCCATGGTAACAACAGCACATATTCTTAAGGCTGAACGCTGATGGTTAAGGGAAGACATGAGGAAGTATTTCACAAAATGGCTGTAGATATTTGGAAAGGACCTTCTGAAGAAAGTATACATTTGAAACAAAGAAAATTAAAAATGCATAGGAAAATGATAATCTGTCCTTATGAAGAAAGACAAAAGGATATATACATATGCACACTGGAAGTCAGTGGAGCCAAAAGATAAATTGACAAAAGCCAACAAACAATATCTTATATATATGAACAAAATGTTGAGCATATATTTTCTCAACAAGAGTTAGAGTTGCAACGGGAGCGTAAACAGAGACTCCTGGAGAAAAATTACTATTTTGTAGAAAATTGGAAAAAATCCAAAAAAATATTATTAATGTGGCAGATGCAAATATTAATGTCATGTTTAAAATGTACATTGGCAGACAAATTAAGAAAACTGAAGGGTTGGAGCTGAATAGAATATCAACAGCATGTGCTGGTCTGTGAAGTCAGACTATGAAATGACTGTATGCACATACTGAGTGGGATGAGCCAATATAATTATTGCTGACAAAATCTACTTCTGATATATTTGACATGTGCACATTATTAAAGAACTATGTGCCATTGTGTATTCATAAGGTAGTGCAATGAAATATTATGTTTTCAGGTAAAATTTGTATATTTCCTATGATGCTTTCATAAAGGAAGGTCTGCAAATATTTTTTATGCATGTTTATGTAGTTAGTCAAGGTCTTTCTAGTTGGACCCTGTATGTATCTGCTAGGGTATTTGCTAGGGGCTTTGCTGTTTTATTTCTATTGTATTTGGCAACTATGACAATAGAGGGTTCCTCTTTAAATAAATATTTCAGATCATAACTGTTCTCTACTTATGCAATTCTGATGAGCCATAATAGGGATTAAACTAGTCTAATGAGCCATAATAGGGATTAAACTAGTCTAAAGTTAACAGAGTTTGGCTTTTTGACATAAGTGTTTTACTTAAGATCTATGAGACACTTTGGATCTGTCATCCAATATGCTAAAACATTATTCTGAAAAAAATATTTTAAGGGCAATTTGCATTTTTCCATGATGCTTTGATAAAAGAAAGCTTGCAAATTCCTTTGTACACATATTTCTGTTATGATCCATTGAGAGTCCTTGTTTGACATTTTACATTTCTATTTTTTTCCTCAAAGGTTGCTATTATTATTATTACATTTTAAAATAGTGTTTTCATGATCATGCATATCACTCTTGGAGCCCGTCAGGTATTTATTAAGATTTTTGGTTTGTAAATATTCTAATAGGGAGCTTTTCCTGTGCACAGAAATGTTTTTGCTCCCAGCCATGAAAAAAAAAATCTGCTGTGTTCTTTAACAACCTCATTTACTGGGACAGCAGCATTTAACTTAGCATGGATGTAATAGTTCTTGTTGAAGTCTAGAATCAGGATATCACCTTCAAGGGAGGCATCCCATCAGTTTGTTCCTGCTGGCCATTAGTTTCAAATTAACAGAGCGTCATGTTCATCTAGTGAAAATTTAAATGAAGTTGTGAAAGCTGAATCTGACTATACAGCTCATTCTGAGCTCTGCAAATTGCTACTCTGTACAGCAAATGGCTCCATCCTGGGTTGAGGTTTTAAACAGAAAACTGATCTTTTATGTTTTGTTGACATATTAAGATTATATTTCTCATTCATCAGTAAGTTAAAATTAAGCCTTTTTGCAGCTTACATTTATTTCATGACCTATTTCTTGTAAATGTAAAACACTACAAATGTTTATTTTCCTTTCAAGAGTTCTTTTCTTATTTCAGCAGTCTGAGTGTTTTATTTACAGTCATACATACTTGGCCTTGGTAGTAAATATTCTAGATTTGCTCTCATTTGTTATACAGACATGATGTGCAGTGATTGCAGTTTTTATAATATATTAATAAATGTTATACATACATACCCAGTATGAAAACTATGACATTTTTTTCACAAGGGAAGAAAACACATTCTTTTAAACAAAGACAGATTTTAGTTTCCAATCAATCAAGTTTATAAACATATTTTTTTAAAAAGAGGTCGGAGAGGACTGCCAGAAAAGAAGAAAATAATCTGCCATGAGTCATACACAATATTTCTCTGTTGTTTGCCTTTGTGGCATGGTTAATTCCCAGATTGTAGCTGGCAGTTTAAGAATTCCTAGTCGGTCAATGCTGCTGTGGTCCTATTTTCATCCTATCAATGAGTGGGCTAATTCATTTTTTCCTCTTAGCTCGACTGGATGAACTCATGATTATGTTACCTACTTGACCCCATCTGTTCCCTGGGGAGAGAGGTGAGGATGACTGAATAAAATGAGACCAATGTTTACAGAGCTGATTTTCACAATAATGGCAGCATATGCTTACATTTATTCAAACCCGTGGGGGGGGGGGTAGGGGGGAGTAGCAGCAATACAACACACCAGGTGCTTGCTGTCAGCCCTGTACAAAAGAAATGGCAAGTGTTAGCACTATCTGGCAGCAAATATAGATACGGTAACAATGCTTTTGGCAACATGTACATCCTTCATCTTCATGTCTCACAAATCAAATACAAAACTTTAAAAACTGAGCAGCAAGAAATGTTCAACTGTCAGGGAAGCTGTCTTTAAAGAAATGATCACATCAAACCAGCAAGCTGTTGCCACATGGAGTTTCATGTGAAAACATGCTCAGAGTGATGCCTGGGTTGCAAGTCAAACTGTGAAATATTTTCAGCATGTCTTTTTAGGTGTTTCTGCTTTCCCATATCCACCATTAACCCTCATAGTTTATCTTTACTTAATGCTGTTTATGTTTAGAACTCTTTATGACTCTGGCCCTCTCGAGATGTGCTTGTATTTATTGCCCCTTTCTGGCAGTTCTTCTCATCTTGACCTCTCCCTTGTGCTGCTTGCTGCTTTTTGACATTTTCCTCAACCCATTAAATGTAACTTATTAAACACAATGTATTCTGTTTTCATGAGTTCTGTCCTTTAAAGATACTCTTGCCATAATGTCATCTATGAATGCCTTACACTTGTGTATGTTATATTTGCAGAGATATCTAGACTATGCATATTATCCACGTTTCATATAGTATTCCTCTTGTGCCAAAGGACTGCAACCTGGAATGAAATTCAGCTTTCAAACTTGACTTTTTTTTTTAACTACAAAGTGTTTTGATTATTTAGTTGCTGTCTCTGTTGTGCTGTCTTTTTTGTAACCTGAAATCACTCCCAAAAATGGTCCTGGTGTATCCTTTAGTAAAAGAAATACTGAGATTTAAGAAGGACTATGGGTACTTTTAAATGCAATGAGATGTGGTGCCAAAAAGGTGACATACTGAAAAAAAACATAAAATACTTTATGGCAAACAAGTCAAATGGTGAGTTTCCTTTGCTTCTTGGAAATGACACAGGAAACGTGTTACAAGTGAACCTGACAACACAGCACACAGTGGGGGAATGATAACATTTACCAGTAGCTATGAGATGGTCTTTCAACATTTATTTCAATCCCTGTTTTCCTTACGTTAACAGTAGAGCTTCATTTGTGAAATTCTGAATGCAAACAGTAGACAAATACTTAAAAAGCTATAACAAAATGGAAAGTCTATAATTCTATATGGATTAATTATGAAAATATGATTCTATTTTATCTTAAGTATTCAGTAGCCATGGTGCTGCAGTGATTAGAGTTGTTGCCTCACAGCAAGCGGTTCTCAGGTTTGATTCTCAGCTGGGGTGCCTCTGTGTGGAGTCTGCATGTTCTCCTTGTGGTTGTGTGGGTTTCCTCACGTACCCCAAAGACATGCAGAAGGTGGATTGGACACTAAATTGGCCGTGAGTGGAGCAGATGAACTACCATGGCAGGACTAGTCTCCTGCTAGTGTAAACCTTGCCTCAAGATGATTGTCACTGTTGAAGTGGAACCCCAACCCCATGTGCAAAAATGGGAAAATGGGAAAAAGGGGCTGTGGATGGATGGATTCAGTCAGCTAAATGAAGAAAACAGACCTGAGAGCAGAGTAACACTGCTTCATAAAAGATTGCCATAACCTACTTACATTGGAACTACCTGTCTGAATTCCATCCATTATGAACTGCAGCATAAGAAAAATACAGAACAGGTAAGTTGTATGACAATCAGTTAATGCATAACCGGTGGAGAACAGTTTCATCAAATGAGCTTATTGTGTATGTATTCTTCTCAACTGTCCAGATTTTTGACCCATATTTTTGGACTGTTCCTCATAAAATATGTGGTTCTCTGGATTTTTGTAGAAAATCAGCGAGGACTGAATTTACTAAGTAATGTCAGGCATTTGAGTTTCAGACTTCAAATCCTTCATAAAATGCATAGTAACACAAGACTTTTTGTTCTAGCAACTAAAGAGCAATATTTAAAATTTGCCCCTATTTTTGGGCATTTGTCTCCCCGTTATTTTTGGCTTTTCCAGATATTTTGTGCTAAGAGGTTGAGAAATGTGTATGTATGGGTGTGGGGGTCCCCCCATACCCCATCTTACACTCATTTCAGAGATGTTTCTATTAAGATGAGGGATTTAAGTAATGCAGTATGCTGTATGGAGAGGAAGTTTTCTCTCCTCCAAAAAAGCCTGTAATGGTGCGACTTGTGCAAATACCATTTTAAAAACTTTTTTTGTTCTTGTGAAAAGATATGTGCACAATTCTACTGTGGACATTTGCTCTAAGTACATAATACCACCACTCTGCAGCTTAAATTTGATATGCTTAACCAACAACATGCTGAGAAGTATTAGGCACATATGGGAGTAAATGATCAACACAAAATAGGTGTGTTAAGTCGTTGATATTATTTTACCTTGCCTGCATGCCGATTATTTGCAGATTTGCTGAAGAGTATTCTTTGTAGAAGGGTGAAGTTTTGTATTTAAAGCTGCTAAACTCATTCCTATTCAACGCACCTCTGTGAGTGTGTCTTTGTGTTGTGTCATTTATTGTGCCAAATATACTTTGTCCCGGTCCCCTTCAATAATACACATCACACCAAATCACATTTGACGACCTTTATTACATTTCCATAACGTAGCTTTGATCACCAAATGCATTAATTACAACTATTCATGATATAATTGATTCTAAATACAACATAACATCCTTGTAATGTTAATCAGGGCAGCGTACCTACTCACCCTGCCCTAGTAAGCAGCGTCCATACCTCTACTCACTTACTTTACTTATGAAGCAGCGTCCCATCTCACTTCATACACCATTCATTGTAATGTTAATCAGGGTAGGGTACCTACTCACCCTGCCCAACAAGCAGGGCCCATACCTCTGCTCGCTTACTTTACTTATGAAGCAGCATTCCACCTCACTTCATACACCATCCATTGAATTACCTTCCACCAAATGAGCACCATCCTTACCTCAGCTTGCTTATCTATTCAGCAAGCTTCCTCCAACTACTCATTTCCTTTCCCCAGATCCTTTAAATGAGCATCCAGACATCAGAGGGGGAACAGAAGAGGGCAAGCCTATCCCTCTTCTCCACCTACCCCCACTGATAAATAACCCTACTCCCCACCAAAGAAAAGAGGGAGGGTGGGTGGGTAGCAAGTTCACGCCAAATGTGATTGTTTGACCCAACTACATTAACCTAAACCTCAAGCCCCACCCCATCATTACCTCATTTCCTCCCAACCATCCCTGCCTCCACTTAACCCTTTCACCTCCCCAACCCACTAAACTCCCCCCTAATATTAACCTACCCCCCCATGAAGATGTCCCGGGACAACTTAGTTTGTTGCCAAACTTCATTTACTGATGACATGGCTGTGTTTAGCATACACTTTTTACGAATTTACATTCTCTTTCCTTAGTTAGAAAAAGACATGCAAGAAAATAAATGGAGGTAGATGTGACAACAAAATGTGAATTGGGACTATGCGGGGTGGGGATGGGGGACTGAGTAGACTGGTTTAGGCCTATATCTAGGGATTCAGTATGCAAGGTCAGAAGGATGGTAATGTGTGTGTGTGTGCATGCATATGTATTCTTGTGTGTTTGATGTACCTACTGAGACTTGTAATTTACACAGAAATCATGGACAGCAGTGATAAAACCAAGGGAGTGGCTTTACATTATATTGTATAGGTAGTGTGGTCAGCTGTGATAGAAGAGACACAGCTTAGAGCTTCCGCCGAGTAAGAAGAGAGTGTGCCATGAGGGATAACATGTAATAGGTTCAACGAAGTTGATGTAAACTGTGCCTTTAAGATGACACAAGAGGGAGGATACTTATGTGGATGAAACTGGAGAGTCAATGATCGAGTAGAGCCATTTTAATATAATAACCTACATAAATGCAAGATTCTTATACTGGATATTAAACAAAACTTTTGGAAGAGCTTGTGAATGAAGGGGGAGAAAGGAATAATAACTGTGACAGTGGAGTGCTGCTCATGTTTGAAAATACCAGTTGTGAAATACATTAACAGATCTTTATTTGTGGTAGAAAATAATTGATTAAGTAATTAAGTGATCCATTTGCGAACAAATGGAATGGAATATAATACTTGATGTATTAAATCAGTTCAGCAAAGTGGGATAAGATGGGTACCCAAGGAAACATCAAGTAATTCACCTGGTTTTGTATCAGACACCAATTCACTGAAGTAAACTATCTAGACACACACATTTTATATCTATATCTATGTATATGTACATACATATATTTACAGACACACACAAAGTCACACTATTTTTTTTTTTTAGCCCAAAGGCAACTGACTTTATTCTTTTGTCTTAAATACTTCCTAGACTCACACACAGTTGCTAGGTCCTAAATACACCTCTACCCTTAGCAGCACAATTATTTTTTAAGTATGGATAACTGCCATGCTCCTCCCCTCTAGCATCACTGTATTTCACACAGAAGTGAGTCTCTCTGTCATCTGTTTTATTATTTACGATAGTAATATAAAAAAATGCAGGACTAGATGTTTACATTGTTATTTGACACTATACCCATCACACTGATTAACAGCCAGATACACAGTGGTTTTGTACTTACTTAGAGTACACAGCACCAGTCACAATAAAAATGCAAACTATGTATGTACCAGTGTATCAGTCACTGCCACTGAATGTGATCTGTCTACGTGCGCTTGCATTATTCCCTTTGTTGTAATTTACTTGGCTTTTTACATGGAAAATAGTAAAGAATATATTACTTTTTACTTATATGTATAACTTAGATATGATGAATGTCTGACGAGTGAAAATGCTCATCTTTTATTTTTACTTTATAAACTATGGGTTAAACAAGCAATACAAGCTTAAATCCTGTTTTCATGTTTTTAATAAGAATGCAGGGTGATCTTTAACATGGATCTTAAATTAGTATTTATGACAAGTCTACTTTACCAACTTGTATACAGATATCATTCCTGTTCAACTAGTTTTCCTTTTTCTTCATGTGTGTGTGTGCGTGTGCGTGTGCGTGTGTGTGTGTGTGTGTGTGTGTGTGTGTGTGCGCGCGCGAGTTTGTGTGTGTATGTGTGTGTATATATATATATATATATATATATATATAAATATATATATGTATAGATCTACTTTCATTCACTGAAAACACAGTTCACTGAATTTCAATTCACCCTGACCAAATCGCTGAAAGCTCAAATAATTGAAAACTCATTTCACAAAATCACATTTCATTGAATGTAAGTACTGTAAGGCAAGTAAAATGTACATGCCCTTTTCCCCACTGTAATGTGATCCTGGAGTTAGTATATATAGTTGAGAGGGTGTGGAGGGCATAGCACCCCACCTAGTTTGATTTTATATTTATGAATATCATTTCACTGAAAGTTGGCTATATAAAACCACACTAGGTGGGGGGCTACACCCCCCACACCCCCCCTAACTATATATACTAATTCCAGGATCACACTACAGTTGGGAAAAAGGTATATATGTTTTACTTGCCTTACAGTACTAACATTCAGTGAAATGAGATTCTGTGAAATGTGTTTTCAGTGAATTGAGCTTTCAGCGATTTGGTACGAGTGAATTGAAATTCAGTGAAATGTGTTTTCACTGAATGAAAGTAGACCCATAAGTGTATTTATTTATATATTTATATATATAGCATTGATGATCCACTGTCATTTAAAAGTGATTTGATCCCTGTGCATATACCCATATGTGGTTCTAGTATGTTTGATGAATGAATTAATGAATGTATATTTGACTAAAACATGATGCTGAAAAAAAAGACTGAATGTATATTTGACTGAAAAGCCATTTTGTTGAAAATATTTCAGACGACATATATATATATATATATATATATATATATATATATATATATTATCAAAAGGGCTTTTCCAGGGGCACAAGCCCCCTGCAGCCTTCCATGGGGCAGGCAACTCCTTAATTATATATTCTGACTCCGTGGTCACACACAAAAATGGATTAAAGAGAAAATGCTACATGCATCAGTGATGGGTATCAGTGTGATGCTCAAACACACATCTACAAATTTGAGGGTAAAACTTGATACTGGGACTTACCATTTCACACAACACCTACTAAATTACTATCCTAACAACTGCCATCATCAAAAATGATACCATAAATACAATGTCTAGGCTTCAACAGTTTAAGAAATAGCTTTTCAGTGAAATTTTCTTTAAAGTGAAATATACATTAATTCAGTCAAACATACTAGAACCATATATATAAATATTATATAAAGGCAGCACAATGGTAGAATGAATAGTATTGTCACTCATCTCACAGCAAGAGGTTCTCTGTAATGGTTCCTGGTTGAATGGCAAAGCAAACGGGAGCCTTGTAAAGAAGATGGTTCAAGGGTTGTGTTTTTTTTGGGTGGGGGGGCTTGCCTGACTGGTCACGTAGAGGGGAAGTTGAGCTTTGATAATTGGCTACATCCTTTCAGACAACACTACTGATTTAGACTGGCTGAAGTGTGGACAGAGAACTAGTGATATGGACTAAAATATTTACTTACGCCTTGTTCTAAATGTAAAGGGATGTGCAAGTCCTTAATGTAGCCTCAGGTATAATGCAGTGGCATCAGTACACAAAACTGAAGACAGGGACAAAACTGGCAATGATGTGAATGTGACAGGATGATTGCTGAAGAAAAACTATAAGACAGAATGAAAACATGACATACTTCTCTGATAATGTAAGAGACACAAAAGTTGTCAAGGATGTTATAAGTATGAATGCTGTTATTTGAGCAAGTTGTCAGATATAGCTGGCTGAGGGACAAAGTAACTATAGATGATTCACTGAGCTGGACTGTTTTCTCTGCAATTCAGCTGCAACAGTTTTTTGTATTTGACTATAAGGGAGAAAGAAGGCAGACAGTTTGTGGAAGAAAGAATAGAGATACTTTTGGAAAATAAATTGTGATTCCATAGTGTGTGTGTGTGTGTGTGTGTGTGTGTGTGTGTGTGTGTGTGTGTGTGTGTGTGTGTGTGTGTGTGTCTCCTTTTGTAGACTTGTATGCAAGCTTGCAGAAGAGCTAAACAAATACTAGACTTATGACTTCTATGAGATGGACAGAGATACCTATAATGCAGCAGCTTAGGTTACTATTTAATAAAATTTTGATGGCTGTTAAGGGGCATGTATTTACTCTAAGAGTTATAGTACAGAAACTGACATCAAATGGAAAATGTGAGAAAGAAGACAAAAACTGGAGAACTTATCAAGGTGAAAATATATAATAAGTAGGATAGTAGTTTAGACTGGCTCAGTCTACCTAAACACAAATCTTATCAAATAAAGCTGTACTATTTTTATGACTGGCCATAAAGGCCTGCAAAAGGGTCTGCAGTGGATACATTTGGAGTATTCAAGATATATTAAGGGGTCTTTGACTCTACCCTCTATGCAGGATGTCTAAGTTGAGTAGAATGAAGAGTCTGGAGGTTGAATATTATGGCTGTGAAAGCTTATTAGAGGACCATGGGTGACTGTGAATAGACTACTTTTGAGCTGTTGCTTGTCCTGGGGTACACACACACACACACACACACACACACACACACACACACACACACACACACACACACACACACACACACACACACACACACACACACACACACACACACACACACACACGCACACACAAATACACACGCGTACCATAATTACCATTCATATACTATGAAGGGTATACTGTTACGGGATAGTTTGTCTACAGACAAAACAAAACTAGTGTCAGCATCTGGATTAAATGTGGAGTGAAAATAAGCCAGCGGATGGTGACCGATGACAAAAGGAAATGGTGGCTGAAGGGGCATCGTACAAGGCTACGATGTACACAATGCTAGTACATGTGAATTAATAAAACAAGACATGTTCTGTGAGATTATAATTACAGACACACTGATTAACCTGCATCAATTTAAATGCATACCTGCGGTAGTGGTGCTGCGGTAGCGTTGTCGCCTCACAGCAAGACGTTTTTGCGTTCGATTCTCAGCTAGAGCATCTTCTGTGTGGAGGCATGCATGAATGGGTGTGCCTTCATTGAAGGTTGTGCGTCAGGGCTGGTAACTCGGCGTGTAAAAATCCACTACCAAACATTAGCGGACCGGAGTTCTGCTGTGGCGACCCCTAACCGGGATAAGCTGAAAGACACAACTGTCATTTAAATGCATCAGGATTTTTACTCTTTTCTGTACTAGTTTCCTCCTTCAATTGTATAGCTTTTTTATGGCAGGGGTCCACCAGACTTTTATGGCAAGGATTTTGCAATTCCTCTGTACAGAGCACTGTCAGGGAACATTTATAGAAAGGTGTGCTTTTCACAGCACAGGGAATCTGATATTTAAAAATAATTCAGAATAGGAAATTCAAAACAATTTGAAAGTTATGAGAAGCAGATTTGCAATGATATGGTTTGAGATGAGGTACTATACTCAGTGTATGAGGAGAAAAGAGGAATAGCTGTGATCATATAGACGTATTAAGTAGCTTAAGTTAATTCAAAGAAAGAGAACAAATAGTATATTCAAGAGTTATGCCTAAAGGATAGTAACAGCATTCATACTCATTTAATATCCAGGTTTTGAGAGAAAAGGCACTCCTTTGCAAATGTTGAATTGAAATGACTTAACACTTCTACAGGAAAGAGGAGGGGTAAGACTACAACTGATTTCAAACAACTTTGAGACTTTTACATTGATGATACTGCACATAACAAAGAAGAGCTACAGAAAGGAGGCTTGAGAAAATGGGCTGAGGCTGGTCAATCCTAAATGACCAAGTTGACTGTATAATCCATAAGACCTGAAAGACATTGTGTAATGCATTATTAATGAACATCAGCATTCATTGTTGATCAGCGAGCATGAGGGCATATAGTAGAAGAATCACAAGGTAGGTGAAGGTTTTCTCACACTTTAAAACAAACATCTAAGTTGCATTCAACAGTAAAAGTAATAAAATACTCAGTTTGAGGAGGTTATAACCCCAAACTACAAAAAGATATTTAATAAAACATTAAACAAAAGGTCGTTCAACCAAATATTTTAGGTTGTGACCAGTTTTATAAATAAAGATGGGTTTCTCTCCCAAAATATGAATGAAGGCTGAACTATCTCTGAACACCACACAGTTTTTCAATGTCATCTCTAATATTTCTCTCTTTTTTTCTTCAGTATACCTTAGCATGTGTTTACCTACTACCTGCGCTTCTGGTTTTGCTAGTCTTAATATTTTTGCTGCCCGGATTCATGCTGGTTTTGGTTCCAGGTTATAACCCCATCAAGTCTGACATAAGAGATACATCACTTGCTGTCCTCTACTTAATATAACATATCCCACTCCACCAAGCTGCATTGAATTATTGGTACAGGTGGTGCTTATCGATCAGCCAGTCCCAGTACTGGCAATGCAAATTAGGTGTACTGAGTCAGAATGAGGCATTTGTGAAGCTCCACAACACAATACTTATTTGTAGAAGGGTATTTTGCATGTAACAGGAATGTTAATGTGAATGTGAGAAAATAGTTCATTGCTGTGGGCCATGGGAGCAAGTTGGAGAAAAAAATTCACTCTGAATAAACTTGCTATCATGTAGGACAATGGAAAACACTAGAGACCAATGGACAGAAAGTTCAGAATTTGGGACAGATGCTTTAGTAATGGGTGTTAACCCTAACCCTACACCTTACTTAAAAAAAAAAAAAAAAAAAACACTTCACATAACACTGCCACTATTCAGATGAATGTGAGGCTAGTGTTATAGGGGTTTTAGTGTGATCAGTTGTGGAAATAGTTTTCCTGTTATCAGTCTTTTGTAGGTTCGATATTTATGTTGTTCAATTTTACATAGTAACAGTATGGCACAATCGACATTAAGTAAGTGTGGGTCACTCGTCAGTGAACCATATACAAATATATATATTTGTGAATAGTTTTGATGTAGCTCATCAGTGTTTTATGGATTTGGGAGGAAACTGGAGTTCCTGTGTAGACACAAGGAAAAAATACAAATTCTACCCAGTCCATTACTGGTAATCAGGTTAAAACCATAGCCCTGTTCAGAAGAGAGCTTTTCACTAATATTATGCTACCCACAAGTGATTGAACACACACATATATATATATATATATATATATATATATATATATATATATATATATATATATATATATATATATATATATTCATTCAACTATGTCCTCTTAAATCTTTCTAAGACAACATATCTGTCAGAATAATGGCAATAAAATAAGTGTAGATGCAGAAAAATATAAATAGTATATGTTAAAAAATGTACACATAGAAGCCTAATTTCAGTATAAAAACATAGACACAGAGGAAAAAAAAAAGAATGAAAAGTGGTGATATAATCCAGCTGGGAGCATATCCCCTTGGTAAATAATTCCCATTTTCTCTTTACTACCCAAGACATCCTTATTTTTATCCACATTTTGGATTTCTAGTACATCCACTCCCTGTTGGTTGAACAAATCAGTTAACTGCTAGATGAAAGTGGAATCAGCTACAGAGGAAAAGTCCATGAGGACAGACAAAAATATACAATGCACGAGACAAAATTACTTTTCTAGAATCCTCTATTATCTCACAGTTTATTTCTATGTATTCTGGTCTGAAAGCACTGATATACAGATACAGTAAAGTAAAACTGAGCTAGTATAATATGTTTGGACAATTTAAGAAATAGACATACTTTTTGCATCTGAGCTTGAGCAGAGACAAAACAGCTGCCTGGTTTAAATGATTCACTTTAGTATGATATTTACACACATATATACATGTATATACCCACACAGGTGTGTGTGTGTGTGTTTGTGCGCATACAGGAATGCTTGACTGCATGTGGTTCCACGACTGATGAAGTATCTCATTACCCTAAAGCTGGACCGAGAAAGAAAATTATTGTCATCTCACAGAAGGCTACATAGTTTGGTGCTAAGAATGGAGTTAACTTAGTTTAATCCACCAGTGATTGTCATGGGTTTGTGGGGTTTCATGACTGACATAATTTGTTATCCTCATATTTACAGTGATGATTAAGTCTGCTTAAATAAATGCACAGATGCAGAGGGTAAGCCCTCCAGCTTGAAGGTTTTGTGTGTGTGTGTGTGTGTGTGTGTGTGTGTGTGTGTGAGTGTGTGTGTAGGGGGTCTATATCATGACATCGAATGATAAAAAGACCGAGCGCTCTTTTATCGAACACTATAAACTGAAAGCAGTAAATGTCGAACACACGGAACAGAGATTTTTTTTCCCAGGGAAAAAAAATAAATCGCTGCTCCGCCAAAAAAAAAAATCCAAACACAAAATAAAGTGGGGAGCTTTGACCCCCCCCACACACCCTCTCCTGATGTCAGGGACTGTGCACCTCATACCCTACCTACTTAAATATACCAACTCTGAGATTGCAGCACAGTGGAGGAAATGGCAAAGTCCTGAAAATGACCCAGAGATTTTTTTCCCGGGGAAAAAAATTGCTGCTCCATGTGTTCAGCATTCAGTGCTTTCGACTTTTAGTGTTTGATAAAAGAGCGTTCGCTCTTTTTATCATTTGACTTCATAATATGGACCCTGAGGAGGAGGAAGGGGCCTTACCTAATGAAAAAATATTAAAAATCTTTGGTAAATTAGTAGCCGTCTTTTATATGTAAAACACAGCTTCTTGCTCTTAGCCTTGCGAGTGACAGTGGAAACCTTCATGGACATGGCTTACTGCTCATCCATGAGGGTGATTAAACTGAATTATTACTGTAACCATAATAACTAAAAGTGGTAGCAATGTTTGTGTGGGTAAATAACATTGTCTGGGGCCAAGCTTTTAACAGATAAGGTGATTTGTGTTTTGGTTTATTGGGTCAATCCTGAAACTATGCTTGAGCAATTTTTTTTCTTGTACTTCTTTTCCTTCTCTGCTGCCTATCAGTCCTCCTGTACCTCAACTTGTCCATTCCTTCCTTATGGGTGAGAGTCAGCTACAAGGTGTCATGCAGGCAGATGCCTGGGCATATACATACTTATGTATCTATATCTATATTTCTCTCTCTCTCTCTCTGTATATATATCTATATCTATCTATATATTTGTTGTTGGAATGGTCCTAGTCCTTTCCCCTTTGCATGGGATCTGTAACCCACATTACCACAGTAGCCACTGTGCTTTCCTTTGGTGAGTAAATGATTCCTTGTATACTGTCGGATATCAGTTTGGGTAGACAAATTCATGCCCCTAGGTTGCAATGTATCCAAAACCTTTCCTTCAAGGGATTGTGACAATTTGTGACCTGTTTCACCACCCCCCCAATAAAGAAACATATAATTTCTATGCCAGACCCTTAGAGTGAACATGGGTCACCAGGCGCATAGTCAGGGCTCCACCCTGTATGTCAGTAGAGCTGGGTTTAAGTAAACAGCAGTGTATAACTGCTAGTCTAGGAACCTGGAAATGTTGCATGGAAATTCATAAGTATTCATAGTGTATATAAAGCAATATTAGGTTCCAGTCATTGATGCCTGAAAAGTAGGTCACAGAAAATCTAGACCACTGTCTACCACAGTCACATCTGGCTGCCAGTGATGAAACTGGCCCTTCATATCTGTAAAAAGATAAGATGGCATGCTGTGGTCAACCTGGGACATCTGATTGATTTTGTTACTTTGACATTACAGTGATTGACCTATGAATCTTGCTTTTTCTCAAGGATGAAGAAAAGGCCCTTACATGAAAATACTCTATTTAATGGACAGAAGAACAAGGTTTCCTACCCCTTATTGCATGTGGTGCCTAACAATATAAGTTTCACCAAAAAACTCATAAGGTTAGCAGAAAGATGGATTTGTCATGCTGTGGTTTTATGAATCTTGGGTGAGAGGTATGCTCATTATTTCCTTAAATTGCTTACACCAATGTGTAAGGTAATATGTAAAACTCAGTACATTTATACCCAGTTAACTCCCATGTTTGCAAACAATGCAAGTCATATAAATCAAAATGTAAAAAAAAAACACTAATTAACAGACCTGCTAAACATACATCTCAAGCATTCCTGATTTTTATCTGTAAAAATTCTATGATATCATTTTCTATGCTCCTTTTAATCCCTTCTAAACTGGTGACTTTTGGAGAAAATCTGGCGCTTTGCATCTAATAAACAATAATAATTAGAGTTATAGATTTCTTTTACATCAGAAAAATGTTATTAATTCATGTTCTCTTATTCTGTCAATGCCTCAGGCTAATAGTACTACTATTTTAAAAGTGGCACTGATTGCCCCAGATTACTTCTGGATTTGTTCCTGATTCTGTTGAGATTTCCCCCAGATTACTTCTGGATTTGTCCCTGATTCTGTCGAGACCTGCGCAACTAAATACAGTATAGAAATTACTAGCATATTTTATACCCAGTAAACCATATACTCGGTTATTTTTAATGTGGATTCATATTTAAAGAAATCATGACCATAAACCAAAGTTTACATATTTGCCATGTTTGGATGTACTGTTCATATTATAATGCAATATTTGACAGTTTATTATACATTATGTTCAGTTCAAATCTTAACAGCTTTTGCCTTATTTTTTCATCTGAGAAATATGTAGCCTTGAAGCACAGTTCCTTATACAAGTTTGTGTAGAAATGATGAACAACTGCAGCCTTTCAACTTTGCATTGTATTTTGTCTGAAAAATAACTTCTAAAAATGTTTGAAAATCTACGCATTCTAACTCATGCATTGAAATTACTATTATGTCTAATGAAATCAGGAAAGATCTATTTAGTGTCATATGTATCTTTGTGGGGTGATTAAATAAAGCTTATTTGCAGGAAGCTAAGGAATCCTTGTTTAGTAGATCAGTTTTATATATCATTGTCATCAATGATAATTACCTTCACTTTGACCACCATTGTTTTCTTAAGACATTACTTTCTATTAGTTTAGAAGAAAAGACATGCTCAGTCTTTTGTATCTAGAAAGACAAATTTGAATCTGAAGTACTAAAAAAAAATCTTTCGGCTTTTCCCAGTTAGGGATCGCACAGCGGAACTCCCGTCCGCTAATGATTGGCAGTGGATATTTACAGTGCCGAGCTGCTAGCCCGACGCCCAACTTTCAAAGCAGGCACGCCCATTCACACATGCACCTACCTGCATATCTTTAACGTCACTCGACCATGGGGATGACATACAGACTACACACAGAAGGCGCTCCAGCTGAGATTCAAATGGGAGAATCTTTTGCTGTGAGGCAACAATGCTAACCGTTGCACCACTGCAGCCTACTAAATTACAAAAATAATAAGCATTGAATATACTTTAGCCTAACACATGGGACCTGATTTCGATGACTTCTCTCAGTGTAATTCACTTACACTGAGAGCAGGTCTTCTGGAATCTAGCCTCTGGTGTAAGCCTGCATATAGATAGGCCTTACACCGAAGTAACTCACTTACACCCAGTGCAAGTCTTCTGAAATCAGGGTAGCGTACACTGGAGTAAGTCACTTACAGTGACTGTAATGCTTTTGGAATTTGGGCCCATCCTGTGCACCAGATTGGCCATATTAAAATCTGGTCAGGTAATCATTTGTCTTCCATCTGTTCAATTTTCAGTGCAGATTATTATCTGTTAAATTCATCTAAAGAAAATTATTCCCATCTACATATGAAGAAAGCAAGAATATAATATTCCATAAACAGATCCACAGAGTCCATGAGGATATTTTCCTCATATAAAAATTTCCCAGCTAAAGTTACTTGTGAGAATTTGAATACAAATGCACACAAAACATGTGTAGTTGTATCTGGTACAGTATAGGAACAAACATGACACCTAGGAAAATGCTGCAAAGGTATTTTCTGTATGGGGACAAAACCTTAAACCCCATACCCTCTTTACTTTATTATTCTCACTCTGAGATTGTTACTCACTGGAGAAAGAGCAATCAGTAGCAGACAAGAAAAGAATTGCCTTTTTTTTCTCTTGGAGACAGTGAGCTTGGATAACAATACATAGAATATAAACAAATCAATAACATATCAGTCTTACACAGAGTGAGCAACATTTGAGGAAATACTCTGTTAAGCTGTAAAATCTGATTTGCTGTGATATGAGCAGTCTAATATATCACATCTACCTGTAAGCCTCTATAAAGAACATAATTTTTGGAAACTATCTGCATTTGCCTTGACACATAATGAATGACCTGTCCTTTGTCCAAGTGTGGACACGTGCTGTCTTAGTCTCATTCCATTATTATGTAGCCACTATTCTTTTTTTAGGCTGCTTGTTCCCATGTTAATACTGACATTCGATTTAGTTTAAATCATGTCAAAATGTGATCTGGAATGCTTAAACTTCTCTTCTTGTCAACATAATGGAAAGTCACTTCAGTTCCATTTGTTGTAAAACTTGCCCTTTAGTTTGATGTATATGGATATTTTCCCATAAGCACTTGCTGCTTTCATTGCTGGGATACCATCTGTTGTTGATGTGCCTCTCTTTTAGAGGATTTCGTGCATGCATACCTCTCATCATCTTAGCACAAAGAATTCTAGACAAAGCCAAAAATAATGGGGGTGGGTAAAGGCCCTAAATCAGGGACAAATTTTAAATACTGCTCTTCCAAAATTAGAAACTTGATAATGTAAATGATGTTGCATTGCCATGCATTTTCTGAAGAATATGAAGTTTGAAACTCATATCTGTCATGATTTAATGACTTCATTTTGCAATTACTTGCTAGAAAACCTCAGATTTTATGAATAAATGACCAAAAATATAAGACAAAAATCTCAACAGTTAGAGGTGTGCTTGCTGGCTATTTAGGCCATGTAAGTGCTGTGTTAAACTGGTAGAATTCTGGTACTATTTACGGTGATACACCAAGAAAGCATAGCATACTGTTCTTATCACTGTCACCATCTTTAAGACCACTATATCCACACTGTTCTGTTTCTTTCTATATGCCATTTGTTTCAGCAAAGGCAAACTCTGGCCACTAGTGTTTTCTTTATGTAGTTAAGAGCCATTGAAACGTGGCAATGATTCGAGCATATGTTTATTCAGAATCCAGTCTTTAGCTGGTTGTGAAGGCACAAAAAGGCTATACTACTGATACAGTCACCTTGAGTAAGCTTTGAGTGGTGTGTTGTTATCTTGACTTGGAATGAAACCGTTCAAAACACTGAGAAGAGAATGGAGCACTAAAGAGGTTAGACATCCAAGGGGCAGGGATGGAGGGCACTAAGTTATCAAAGAACATAATATATTGTATGTTAAATATCAAGATAAGCATGAGAAAAGGAATATACTAAAACACTATTGATTAATTCTGCTGTTTGTAGAAGCACTGCAGAGATCAAAACAGATTACCAGATTAACATGTATACAGCCAATCTCTCTACCTCTCTCTCTAGATATGGGTGACTGACAAACCATCTTACCCAGAGCACTGCCAGCACATCTAATTGCAAATCAGCTAACTGAATGTGCTGGCAGTTGTTTTGTGGGAGAATGTATTACAGTGGAAATTGGGGAATATACCCTTACCAAACTGAAGTGCAGTTTTGGAGTTGGTATATATAATTAACATGGCATGTAGGGGAAGTTTTTTTTTTTTTTTTTGCTGATAGGCTGCCTGTATTTGATCAGTTGCCTCCTGATGTATTGATTTTTCAATGGATGTTAATACAGCTATATATATATATATATATATATATATATATATATATATATATAGTTCTGTTTGGAGCACCATGGAAGGACAGCAGTGAAGCTCCATCTCCCACAAGTGCAGACATAACAGCGCTTTTCAAGAATGACTTGTATTCCTTTTCCTTATCAAGAAGATAGCTCAGTCGTATGTATTATCTTTTCAGGGATCAAAATACAGTTAAAAAAAGTCTGTTGCTGAAACAAAATCAATCCTGCTTAAAGAATCTCTGTGGTAGAAACATTGTCATCTTAATACCTGTGGCTGATAAAGCTGTCATTTGGCGAGATGTGACAGAATACTGACAGGACACAGAAGCTGCTGTTTATCTAGTGCTGGTCTTACCTTGTTCTTTCAGTTCTGAAACTGTCATTTAGTTTTGTTCAAAATCGAATGACTCTGAACACTGTGTCCGACAAGTCCTTAGGTGTGCTTGTTTCACATCTGGGGCCAAAATGGGATTTAAAATTGGGTAGAACTTTACAGGGAGAAGAAATTAGCATGTATAAACTGTACTTCTGGCACTCAATAGTGCACATTTTTGATACATTTTTCACTACCTGTAATCAGTATAATAATCCACGAAAGCATCAATGTCCCTATTAGCACTAAAATGTTACTTTCCACTTTTTGATGCAATTGCTTTCCTTAAGTTTCATTAATTCTGGCAAATGATGAGGCAAAAAGGAACAGGGGACTTTTTCAGGTGCGACAAAAAGCCACAGTAATATGAACTAACGTATTTGTTGTAACACACTGGTTAGGGTAAATAGGACTCAAACTCAAATTTTCCAAACTTGTAGTTCAGTGTTTTTATTGTGCTGCCTCTTGTACTGCACATGCTTTCCTGATATTGTAGCAGGCTTTTGACTAAGGTTTTTCCAGAAACATCTATTTTATTTTTTCCATTGAATTTCAGCAGCTACTTTCCATGAAAATGCATACTGAGTACACTTCAGAATGCTGCCTTATTACAAAACAAATCATGTGGTTGTGATCCAATAAATCCATTTTCTGGATGCAACAAACCACACACACGCACACACACACACACACACACACACACACACACACACACACACACACACACACACACACACACACACACACACACACACACACACACACACACACACACACACACACACACACTTTTCCAGGACAGAAGTTTAAATGCTATTTAATTGCTACCATAATCTGAAATGCTTCCTAGAGTTAATATTAGGAAGTATGTATACGGCTTGGAACTTACCTGAAGCAAATATGATTATCTTGGTATACATGCAGGCATTGTAAGAGCTATGCTAATGTAGAAATCAGTTATAAAATAAATGCCTCTTAAAATGCAATTCTTAGGGTGCTGTTTAACATCACATTTCTGCCTTGACAAAATACTGAAGCCTACATGAGTCCGAGTGCGTGTTTTGTATGTGTGCACATTTGTCTGCATTGAAGAGGGTGTTAAGCTGGGAGGTAGCCTGATGAAAGAGTAATTCCATTTCAGAAAGGGACATAAATTTAAATGCCCACAGTCTGAGCCCTAGGAAGTGTACCTATTGCAAAAAGGCCTACATCTGTTTAAAATTCTGTCAAAGATTTGCTGTTGCACTAGAAATTATTTATTTTCTGAAACTGTCAGCAAACCTAATGTCCATCACTCACTCTGTTCCATTTAAAGAGATAGATTTACTCACAAATTCACCATTTAGTCACAGTCTGCAATGCCCTGCAAACACAAGCTGCTTTGAGTACTGTTCCAACCTGGCTCTTGCTAAAGCATCTCAAAGAACACACAGCAGGACTGTCCTTCCAATATGGAAATCAGGTTCTCCCTAATTACAATTCAATAAACTCCAGTTAAATTAACACCTCCACTGGATGAATACCAGCAGCTGCTCCTTTGCAGATCTGCCTCGTGTCTCGTATATCTTCTCAGAGCTTGATGATGCTGACATCTTATTCCAGAGGCTGCCTGCCAGCAAACAGACACTCTAATTTGATTGCAAATGACAGTTTGAAATGTCACAGATTTGGAGCATGTGAGTTGGAAGGGAAGGCAGAGTTGCATAGCTCACTTTTTAAACAGGGGTTAACAGGGGTCACCTTT